>NW_024070192.1:8588526-8707193 GCF_014754425.2 Oryx dammah | reverse complement strand
AATGAATGAATGAGTGGATGAATGAATGAATGAGTGGATGAATGAATGAATGAGTGGATGAATGAAATCAGGGAATAGGAACTGGGAAGTCAGATTTAAGTCAAGGCAGAGAGCAAGAGAGTCAGGGCCAAAGGTTCAGAGTCAGGACAGTCCTTGGGGATGTGGCGGCCTTTCCTATCAAATCATGGCCTGAGGGCTCCAGGGTGAAGGCCTCTGTCCTTGTCTGACCTTTGCACATGTCTTGGATACAAAACTGGGCTGTGCTGACCCTCCACTCAGGCTGGGAGCATCTCCTCTTCTCAGGCCCCTGAGCACAGTCTCGCTTCCCTTGGAGTCTTCCTCTCCAGGGTTAGCTAGCTGTGCTCACAAGAGAGCAGGCCTCCTTCTCCTGTGAGAGGCACAGCCCTGCTCTGACCTCCATGGCTGCTCTCCACCCTTGACCTCTTGTCTGCAGGGCCCAGAGCACTCACTCCTGGTCCCCGCTCCTGGCTGGGTGCTGGAGTGCCAGCGCTCAAGCCAGGCTGTTGAACTGAATCCAAGTGGGGCTGGAGACCTCCGGGGCTGCATCTCAGTTTCACTGGGGAGGACATGAACCCCGGTGGGTCACAGGTTTTGCCCATACCCCACTTCTGGCTCGTAACCAGCTGCTTAGAAGAAATGCACGGAGCTTATTTAAGAGTGGAATTCCGACTTGGTAGGAAGGGTTTTCTTATAAGGGACGCCTGGAATGGCCCAGAGTCAGTTCCTGCTACACAGTGTTCTCTATCTCTTTTTGATGCTTACCAGACGTGTTGGTGAGGGACAGGCCCACGGGAGAATGCATGTGGACTTGGGGACCAAGCCTTGTCCCACATAACCACGGTCACGAGCTACCCGCAGCGCCGAAGTCAGTCCAGGGCTCGTGAGCCAAGCGGCCTGGCAGCCTGGCCCCCGAGTCGTCCCTCCTAAATGGCAGGGACAGAGCTTCCCCTGCTCCCCACCCCCTTGTTCTCTGCCTGCAGCAGATGTGGGGTTGTCCCCACCCCAGCCATGGTCCAGGAGTGCTCATCTGGGTTACTGGAAAGATGAAGACGTCAACCTGTGAAAACAGTCCACACTCCTGGTTAATGCCTGAAGCTGGCTATGTACAGGGGTGGTTTGGAACAGCCTGGGGCCCTCCCCACAGGTCTCCTCGGAACCACCTCAAAATCAGAACAGGGAGCATGTGACCGCTGGACCAAGAGATTACTTGGCAGGCAGGCTCCGAAACCCAGGGCCAACTGCCTGGTGATGTGGAGGATTGGATTCTGTTTAACTTGCCTCTGGCCGGCATAGCTAAGGGCACAGAGCAGGCGTGTGGGCACCCATTCTCCAGGATGAGGTTCAGAGCAGGGCCAGACCTCAGACCTCTCAGAAAGCTGGTATAGTCCAGGCTGGAGACCACATGGGGCTGCATTTCCGAGAGTCAAATTTAAGGCTGGTCATCTCCAGCACAAGGACCAGAGTGTGTGCTAAGTCGCTTCAGCCGTGTCTGACTCATTGTGACCCTATGGACTGTAGCCCACCAGGTTCCTCTGTCCATGGGATTCTCCAGACAAGAATACCGGAGTGGGTTGCCATGCCCTCCTCCAGGGAAATCGTCCCAACTCAGGGATCAAACATGCGTCTCTTGAGTCTCCTGCATTGGCAAATGGGTTCTTTACTGCTGAGCTGGACCAAAGGAGAATTTAAAATGCCCCGAGGACACTTGGCTTGATAGGTTTGTCAATGGCCTAAAAGATCCTGGAGAAAATGTATGCTGTGGGTGACTTCTGGGAAAAGGACATAACAAATCTCGGCGACTCGGGGAAGGGCAGGCGGGAGGAGAGTGCACATGTGTGGCCTGGCTGCCCCTCCACCCCACCTCCCACCCTCTCCTCCTCGGGAGCACAGGGCCGGCCTTGTTTTCTGGCCCTGGGCCTGCATGGAGCATCATATTGTGGGCATCATGAGGCAGCCAGGAGGAAAGGGCAATGAGGCACAGGCCTGAGGGATCCTCCAGGCGGGAACCCGGCCTCCCAGGCCCTGTCTGAAGCCAAAACCAGAAGGAAAAGAAAATGGACAAAGTAGCATGCTCCCGGCTCCTCAGATTTGAGGAGGATGGAGAATTTGGTGCTTCCATGTTCTCGGCAGGGGCATGGCCCGGGTGGGCAGGGGCATGGCCCGGGTGGGCAGGGGCAGCCCTGGAAGGTGATGCTTGGGATTTTAGAGGGGAATGGAAGGGCTAGTACTGTCATGCAGAGCAGGGGCCCACGACCTCCAGGATCTAATGCTTGATGATCTGATACAATAATAATAAAGTGTACAACAAACAGAGTGTGCCTGAATCATCCTGAAATCACCCCCCACACTCCAGTCCAAGGAATAATTGTCTTCCATGAAATCAGTCCCTGGTGCCAAAAGGGCTGGGGACCCCTGACTTAGAGTGGTGACATGGGGATGGAGTTGTGGGAGGGCTGGTGGCTTTGAGGGGACGCTTCACACGGTGGGTGGCAGGGACAGGGGATGGGGCGGGGGTAGAGCTGTGAACCCCACTGACACTGAGGGAGCCCCACGCCAGCAGGGGCTTGAGGAGAGGGAGGTCTGTGCCCAGGAAGGATCTCACAGAGAGAGACTAGCCCAGAATGATGCTGTAAAGTCCAGAGAAAGGGAAGTAACCAGTGCTGGATTGAAAGTCCAGTCTGGGCTGGGGGAGACCAGGGGACCCTCCCCATGAGTCCAGGGGAGGGAGGGAGCTCAGACAGGCCCAGCAGATCCTGAACAAGGGCCTGGGCCTCCAGCTAGAAGACCAAGGCCCCGGTCCCCATGCTGCCATTTACCAGTTGGGTGACCCCCTACCCTCTAGGCCTCAGTTTTAGCATCTGGAAAATGGGTTCATTGTGAGGAATGAGGGAACCTGGCACACAGCAGATGCCCCACAAATGCTGGGTGAGCCCAACTCATTTGCCTATCAGTGTGTGGGTTTGTGTGTGAGGGGGCACATTCAGTTAGAATTAAAGTTATATTTGAAAGTTCCAGAAAGGTGATCCACAAAGAAAATGGGAGACAGAAATGGACTGGAAATGTGGCCCCAAGTTATAAACAACTTTGGGAAGTGTGCTCTAGAAGGGTGTGGTATGTTGAGAAAATGTCCCCCTGCCCAGCCCCAAGATGTGTCCATATCTTAATCCCCTGATGGCTCAGCAGTGAAGAATCTGCCTGCCAATGCAGGAGACACAGGTTCGATCCCTGGGTCAGGAAAATCCCCAGAGGAGGAAATGGCAACCCCTCCTCGGTATTCTTGCCTGGAGAATCCCACGGACAGAGGAGCCTGGCGGGCTACGGTTCGTGTGGTCGCAAAGAATCAGGCACAACTGAGCGCACACACGCCTTGCTTGGCGGACAGTGCAGATGCACCCTGCCGGGGAGAGAAGAGGAGTTTGCCCCCGGCTGGTACAGTCCAGGAGGGGAAGCAAAGTCACAGACACAGTCCTTTAAAACGTCCCAGGGCGAATCCTCCACAGCCACCCAGACCAGCAAAGGTGGCTGCTGCAGGAGGCCCCTGGAAGGATGAAACAAGTGAGCTCAGTGACCAGCCCGGCTCCAGCCCCTGCTCTGTCTTGTTACCCACCTCCCCGGGCTCCCAGGCCCCCAGGAGGAGAACCCACATCTTTGGTAACATCTTTCCTCAACATGACTCTCTCCTGTGTCCAGAATCTGCCTCAGCCCAGCCTGTCCCTGGACGGCATCATCTCTGCAACCCCTTCCGGTCGCAAAGCCCCTGATGACAAGACTGGCTTGCCTGACCTGATGATGCTGGGGCCACAGCTGTGCAGAGAGGCCTCCTGATGGCCATGGCGATTCGTCAAGGCTGGATTCTGACTCCAGGCACCAAACTCATCCCTGGGGGTTAGCAGCCAGATCGTTTGTTTACTGTCACTAGGAGGGGGTCCCCGAGGGGCTCAGTTAACCCTTGTTGGCGGGCTTGGCTCTCGAGGCTGCTTCAGCTTGGGGATCCTAATTGCAGCACCCGCCCTGGAGGATGGAGCAGGCTCCCTCCAACTCAAGGATACAGGAAGAGACAGGTCCTGGAGGTGCATCCTGACAGAGCAATGGTCCCACCACCAAGGGTATCACTCTCTGCTGGGGAATGAGAGCTGCATGGGATTGCCCAGGATCAAGACTCACCTGGGCTTCCCTGGTAGCTCAGTTGGTAAAGAATCCACCTGCAAGGGAGGAGACCTGGGTTTGATCCCTGGGTCAGGAGTATCCCCTGGAGAAGGGAACAGCAACCTACTCCATTATGCAGGCTATAGTCCATGGGGTTGCAAAGTGTCGGACACAACCGAGCGATTAATACAGACATACAACAAGACTACAAGGCTCCCCTGGCCCAGGAGCAGAGGGTGTGGCCAAGCCATGGGGATGCTAGACACACTTGAGACTCTGGGAAAGTTTGCTCCCAGAGGATGGAGTCTGAGAGGCAATCACAGCTCACTCTGCCCCAAAGCAAAAAATTATCCCACCGCAAAATCCTGCTGGGTAGCCTCCATCAGGGGTTTCCTGGAAATCAGCTCATTCCAGGGCTGTCTGCTTTCCTATCACACTTGTTTCTCCTCCAGAGCAGACCACTGGCCCTATTCTCCTGGGAAACCTACATCTAGGCTAAATTCATAAAAATTATGCACAGTTTATTTCGTGGCATCTACCGACGGCTCACTCAGTGGCACAATGGTGGAGAATCCGCCTGCCAGTGTGGGAGACACAGGAGAGATTTGAGGTTTGATCCCTGGGTTGGGAAGATCCCCTGGAGTAGGAAATGACAACCCGCTCCAGTCTTCTTGCCAGGAAAATTCCATGGACAGAGGAGCCTAGCCGGCTACAGTCCATGGGACCCAGAGTCAGATACAGCTGAGTACACACGCACATACCAACTGTTCACCTGTCTCTCTTCCACCTATTACCAGGAGGCCAGGTCTGAGGGTTACAGGTGTTGCCCAGCTCAGGGAGGAGCAGTCAGGACAATGCTGGGGGACAGAGGGCTCATCTGATGGCCCTCCTCCCCTCCGCCCACCACTTGGACCTATGTGTCCTGGGGAGAGGCAGCTGAAGAGGGCCAAGGCCAGGAAGCCTCATGATCTGTCGAGCTCAGGCCTGCACCAGCCCCAGATGGACACTTTTATCGTATGTTCTCTTTGGAGAAAGAGGAGAAAAAAACATTTTGAGTCTCATGCCAGTTTTATACTTTAAAAAAAAAACAAATACCCACCTATGATTTGTGCTCTTTCATCCCAGCTAATCTAGCTCCAGCTGGCTTGTTAGACAGAGAGTGAAGTCACAGGGACCATTCCGGAGAGTGCAAAAAAGGAGGGCCATCGGCCCGTGGTCGCCGTTCACTGTGGTCACCACTGCAGCCCCAGGGCTGCCCCTCCCTTCTCCTCTCCATCACGGTCGCCTGCATGGCCCCTTGGGAAGCGTCTGATTAGCAGGTACCCGCTTCCCCGGCCCCACGCAGGCTGGCTGAGGGAACAAAAACTGGTCAGGCAGACGCGGCCGGGGCTGCAGGCTGAGGTGTTGATGTGACCAAAGAGCGTCTCCTGCACCTCCTCCAGCGAGAGATGCAGGTGCCAGCTGCCGAGGGCGACAATATTCGCGGAGGAAATGAGTCTCCCTAGAGAAGCAAAGGTGACAAGATAACACTTGTCATCTTTAATCAGAGACAGAGCCAGGGCAGCTGCTTCCGAAATAACAGCTCCAGCATCATGGAAAACTGGACGCAGTGTGGCGAGCTGCTCATTTCAGGGGAAAGTCGTCAGAGCCCAGACTACAAACAATAGATGAGCTGCCCTCACGGTCACTCCCGGCTTCCCCCACCAGGCGCCTCATGAGACCTCAGCTCAGTGGGGTCAGAGGAGTGGTTTGGGGGCGAAATAGCAGGGGTGGCCTTGCTTGCTGGTCCCCTTCTGGGGTCCAAGGTTGGTGGCTGGATTCACTTTGACCGGAAATAGAATAACCAGCTCCTTGCCTTGGGAGTGTGGATATTGCTTTTCATCTCTCACTGCTCAAAGTGCCAACTGCCAGCATCTCTATCGGTGATGACATGGCAGCTGTAGCTCTTGCTGTACCTCACCTCGCATGGCACAGACCTGTGCGGGGCTGGGAGAAGAGGCCCTGCAGGCACGAGCAGCTTCTAGAGCTGCCCTGGATTGGGTGGAGCAAGCGCGATGCCTGTGTTCAGTTTCCCCAGGAAGAGTCTCCCCCACGACAAAGGACATTGGGGCTTGATGCGGATTCTGTATCAACCCTCCAGCTCCTCCTGTTCTCCCCATCCTGAACAGCCCCCGGCACTTGAACCTGCATTGCCAGCCCCCTTTCTTGCTCAGCCCCTTTACTGCCCCAACTGCTCAGAGAAGTGCTTCTGGCAAAAGAGGACACCTCCCCCCGCCCCGCCAGTTTAATTAATTAATTTATTTTTGGCTATGCTGGGTCTTTATTGCTGAGGGCTTTCCTCCATTTGCGGCGAGCCTTGGTTACACTCTAGTGCTGCTCGGGCTTCTCATCACGTTAGCTTCTCTTGTTGCCAAGGACAGGCTCTCAGGGGTGGGGGCTTCAGTAGTTGCGGCTACCAGGCTCTAGAGCCAGGCTCAGTATTTGTGGGTGCAGGGGCTTAGCTGCTCGGCATTTAGGATCTTCCCGGATCAGGGATTGAACCGCGTCTCCTGTGTTGGCAGGCGGATTCTTTACCACTGAGCCACCAGGGAAGCCCAGAAGAGGGCATCTGAGTTAGTGCAGCTCTGTGCTGCAAAGTGGCTGCCGTCTCCTTAAACGGTGGTCCCTGTGGAGGCCAGTGGAGCAAGGGCACTCTGCAAAACCAATCCAAGCCAAACAGAAGCCAAGCTGATTTTTTTTTTTAACCTTAAAAAGTTTGGCAGGCACGTACTACCAATTGGAGGTAACGTGAACAGAATCTCTCTCTTCCCATTTTGCATGTAGAACTGGGCAGGGGGACAGAGCAAGAGGAATGTGGAGACAGTTGCGTTAGCCAAGCACCAGAGAAGAAAGTCACGAGAACACTGGACTAAGGTTCGGAATAGGTGATGGGGTGTCCACAGCTGGAGGTGCAAAGAAAAGCGGGTGCTTGGGACCCTGAGCAGCATGCAGCAGAACCAATGGATGTGGCTGGAGGCAAACTGCGGTGCCAAGACACCAAAGCAGGACTCAGCCTGCCACGGCCTGGCTGTGTGGCTTTCTTAAGCCACTTGGCTTCTGTGGGCTTCATTTTCCTCTGTGCAATGAGACAGCAGGACCCAACCTCCTATTTTCTTTCCAGCTTGAAAATCTGATTCAATGACTAGGAACAGATGGAAAACAAGGATCGTTCGAGAGAACACATGAGGCTACCTGCTTGTTTCTTTAAATCCTGCTCTCCTGTGCGATCTCTTGATTGGAATAATTAGGGATATCTGTTTAAGTTATTATGCTGGTCATGGTAAAGAGCTCAACTTTCAAACAATGCGTTCTCTTTTTACTATCTTTGATCTAGTAATTCCACTTCAAGGAGTCTGAATAAAAGTCGAGATATTGAGACAAGGACTCATGTACAAAGATAAGCCATTTATCCTTACTAGCAAAGATAAAGATAAAAATAACTCCCCAAATGGATATAACCAAAATAAATTGACATCAGAACTTCCCTGGTGGTCCTGTGACTAGGACTCTGTGCTCCTAATACAGGGGGCCCAGGTTCGATCCCTGGTCAGGGAACTAGATCCAACATACTGCAACTAAGAATTCACACACTGTAGCTAGAAGAGTCTGTGTGCCACAGCTAAGATAGAAGCTCCCAAGTGCCTCACCTGAGTGGTTCAGCCAAATAAGCAAAATAAATAAATATATTGGCACAGCCATGAAAATGTCGTCAATGATATTTTAAAACATTGGAAAGTATTCATGCTATAAACACAAACATACCCACATACATGAGAGATGTTGCTGATGGTACACAGCCTTCTTCTCCTCTTGGAGGTTGCATTCAGACTCAGCATCCTTCTCAACACAGCTCTCTGAACGGCTGCTATCAATTACAGTTGGCATTCAGATGAAATCTACTACCATCTCAGTATGAGATCCTTCAGCAATAAGGATAACAGACAAGGTCAGGATGAAAAAGGCAGCTAAGTGGAGATTCAGAGCTCAATTCACAGGAGGTCAAGTGAGGGCAGTTACTGGGTTATCATAGCCCATCAGGAACCAGAGATGGGCTGGGATGGGGATGAGACTATTGGAAATTCAATACATTTCCTGCTGTGTTGCTTGGGAACCCCAGGAACAGAAAGTTGTGCTTTTGAGACAACAAATTGAAAAGGTCTGGGGTTTTCCTTGTTTCCCTCATCCTGTAGGGGGCAAAGTATCCTTTGAGATACTCAAAGCAGCCTGGCTCTCAAGAACGCCCGGCTCCCAGGGCTGGAGTGGATGAGGTGGAGGGCTTTTCTGGGTTGTCTGAGAATTGGTAGACTCCAGGGAAAAATTCCTTCTGAAATGGGTTAGCTGCAGAAGTGCCGTCACCACGTGACCAGCTATCACTGATAACTCGGGGTGCTGCCTGAGGGTCTCCGGGTAGACAAATAGGGAACCAGTGGTCCCTTTGGGCATCCTGAGGAGGAAGCTAGGAAGAGCCACGTGCCTAGTCTCTTCTCACTGAGGACTGATGCTCTCAGGACAGAGAGACAAAGAGGCTGAGCCATGGACATCTACGGAGCTTGCAGAGGTAGGCAGAGGTACCCCTGCAGCTGGTGGACAAGTGACCCCATTGCCCGCATTTCAGATGGAGCCACTTTTCCAGGGGGTGGTGTGGATCGTGTGTCCCTTCTCCCCACCCCCAGCAGAGACTCCCCACTCCCCTTGTGAGACTGTCTGACTGCAAGGACTGGATTTTCTAGATTAGGCCCTTTATTAACCCCAGGTTGGGAGGGGGAGACAGGTGGAGGCTAGAGTCTGCCTGGCATCTTCATTTCTTCTCTCCCATCCTCCATAAATCCATTCCAATGCGATGACATTTGCGGAGTGTATTTTCACGGGTCTCCGTAATCCCTTCAGAATATTAAGGCCACATTACTTTATCTTTGGTTACATTAACTTCAATTTTCCTTATGAGTTAGTATTTGGCTAAAAATTAATATAGTGAAGTTGAAAAGAATCTTACGATAGGAAAAAGACTAATTTCATCTCTGACTGCTCAGATCCTGGAGTACACCGGGGTTAATGTAATTAACTTACAATTTGAGCCCGGGTTGTGTACATACACTGAATCTCCCCGCTGGAAACGAGATTAGATTTTATTACTCTATATATCCTGGTTATCTTCACCGAGCCTGCTCGGTGCTACAATGAAAACGCAGAACCATCTGGTACTGAGCCCGTGCAGTTTATTTAAGGATTTAATTAAATGCTCTAAATGGAGAGCTTCTCTGAATTAACATTTTAAATGTGACTTATTGCAGGTTTAATATTGTCTTAATGCCAACCTGGGAAACTCCATAGTCAAGTTGTTGATGTTCAAATTGAATTCATTTGGGTGGCTCCGGGGGGACCCATTAATTAATCTAAACAACTAATGGGGATTGGTTCTGACTTTTGATGAAGATTATTTACTGAGACAATTTGCAATGAATAAAGAGTCACAGTAGGCAAATGCTTAATTGAATTCAAAAAAGTCTCATTGTGTTTAATATCACGGATGCATCATGTGAGTAAGCTTTGAAATACCATGAAAGGGGCGATTGCTTCAATCTTCTTAGCTGAGCACTAATAACAAAGCGAATGGGTAATTACATTTTCCTGGGTAATTTGCTGCTTGCAAAAGGACAACAGGTCTGTCTGGCTAATCGCTTCCTTGGAAAGAAATTTCTGAAAGCATAAACTTGGCCCTTGGATGGCAGGTGGCCTCACTGGTGGCCCAAAGGCGATGACAGGGACAGATCTGGGCCGCACACTGCTGGATTCTCCCCCTCATGCCGTCAGGAAGCTGCCTGGATGAAAAGGCCTTCCTCCACCCTGCAAAGGCCCTAAATAGCCACCGCTTTTCCTCTGCTTTGCTGCCCGACTCTTGAGTGTCTCTCGTGAATCCGAATGACTCAAGCAAGGAAGAGCTTGTCCAGCCCTTCTTGCTCCCGTTTTCACCTTCTGGATCAACACAAGGCAGACCTCTGTTTCCAGGAAATTGGAAGTTTGCCCCAGCAACCAGTACACCCTCCACCCTGTCTGTCCTTCACGGTCAAGGGCAGCATCTCATGATCGCTCGGCTCACTCTGCCCTTTCCCTCTGTTTCTGTTTCTCGACTCAGGTCCAGCAGCACGGGTCACCAGCCATCTTGGAAATGAGGATTCTTGGGCCTGCCCTGTTCCACTGAATCAGAATCTGCCTTTAACACAAACCCCAGGGGACCACGTGCACATCCTAGTTGAGACCCTTGATCCACAGCACTCTTTCTGTGAGGGTCTATGCCATACTGTTGAATGAGCTTTTCTTCTCTCTGGTCCTCCTGGTATCAGCTCCTGGGGACCACGGCTCAGGTCTCTACTTCTCTTGGATCTGCAGCGCCACCGGGGACCACAGAGAGCCATCGAAAATGACTGAAGTGATTGGTGATTTCTCCCCAAATCTCTCTTCAACATGGCCTGGTGGGGAGTCCTGAGAGCCCACTCTATTGCACTGGGCACCACAGAGACCCAACCAGCCAAGGTCATACAGCACCTGCCTCTACCATGACCCCCTCCAAGCCCAGGGCTTGGGGGATACTCAGCAAATATCTGCTGGGGTGAACAAGCTATCATTACTGTGGGATGATTCTTTACATCCACATGCTGACCAACAGCCCAGTGTGCACCAGTTCGACACAATGGCCTATCCTCAAGGTCAGGGACTTGTGTCCCCACGAAAGTCCCTGCCACTCCAAGTCCTGCCACCCAGATCTCTCACCTCCCTAATGTAGGTTTGTGAATATTTTCATGGAAAGTACACCTAGATTCTGATTTTGTAAAGCCCGGCCTAAGGTGACTTTTACCAAACAAACCACGATGTAAATATGGTCTGGGTGACACAGGCTTTGTTTGACAAAATCGTTCACCCCTCCCCTGGAGGAAGCGAACTTCACACGCTTACATTTTGTTTCAGGCCACCTCCAGCTGAACCAAGAGCAGAAGGATACAGGTCATAAAGAAATAAAACAAAAGTGATAAAAAGCCAACTGACAACAAAGAAAACAAGCAACAGAGAGAAAGCAACCTAAGAACAGGAGAGGACCTGATGGGGGTTGACATCCACAATATACAAGGAACTCCTCAACTCAATAGCAAAGCAAAAATTAAAAAACCCACACAGCCTGTCCTGCCCCAAGGCCACAGGTGCAAGGCCACAGAAGCAGAGCCCAGAACAAAGATCACCTTTGAAGCTAACTGAGCCCCTTTGTGACCGTTGCCAAAAGCCCCCTGATCATCACTAGCAGGCTTTCTGACCCCATATTAGGCAAAAATGCCTGCCCCAGTGCTCACCCTAAAGCACCCTAACCAATCACCTAAGGTCAACCTTCCAGCAGGAATTTTCTTTGTCTTGAGGTTATGGAAATTGGCTGCCAATCCACAAAATCCACAAATCCACAAGCACTCTCCCTGATCCATCAGGAGGTGGGCCCACTGGGCTCACAGTGCCTTCATCATCGCCACTCTTTGTTCTTAGTAAACTCATTCCCTTCTGAAATTCTCTGTGTTTGGAAATTCTTTTCCAACCCGAGCTTGAACTGCCTCAACACAACCCAAATAGCCCAGTTTAAGAAATGGGCAAATGAGCTGAAGAGGCCTTTCTTCAATGAAGGCACACAACCAGCCAATGGGGACGGGAAAGGTGCTCATCACCATGTCACTAATCGCCAGGGAAACACAGATCGAAACCACAAAGAGATGCCTCCTCGCTTCTGTCAGGATGGCCGCTATTAAAATAAATAACAGCTGTCGGTGAGGATGTGGGGAAATTGTGCACCCCTGTGCACCGTTCCACCTGCCACAGAGAACAGTGTGGAGGTCCTGCAAAAAATTAAAGATTCAGGACTTCCTGATGGCCCAATGGTTAAGAATCACCTTGCAATGCAGGGGATTCGGGTTCAATCCCCACTCAGGGAATTAAGATCCCACATGTCATGGAGCAACTCAGCCTGCTCGCTGCAACTACTGAGCCCCCGAGATCCGGAAACTGTGTCAAAATAAAAGGGCTCGAATGAGGCAATGAACATCCCAAGTGCCGACACTAAGGCCACACACAAAGAAATAAATATTAAAGAAAAAAACACAACTAAAAATAAACTACCAGCAAGCCTGCTTGTGGGAATTTACCTCAAAGAATTGAAATCAGTACCTTGAAGAGATAGTTGCATGCCTATGTTCATTGCAGCATTATTCACAGTGTCCAGGATATGGAAGCAACCTAAATGTCCATCAATGGATGAATGGATAAAGAAGATGTGATCTGTTCGTACTAGAAAAATTACGTATTCTTCTTTAAGAAGAAAGGGAATTATGATATATGCCTCCACATGGATGAACCATGAGAACATTGGGTGAAATAAGCCAGCCGCAGAAGAACAAACATTGTGTGATTCCACTTACATGAGGGATCTGAAGCAATCAAGCTCACAGAAGCAGAAGGTCAAACGGTGGTTGCCAGGGCCGAGAAGAGAGAAGAAATAGAGAGTTGCTGATCAAATAGTATCACGTTTCAGTTGTGGAAGAGAAAAGCGTTCTAGGCATTCGGCCTGCAACTATCGTGCTTATTGGTAACAATTATACGTAGTACACTTAAAATTTTGTTAAGAGGGTAAAAGAAAAAAGCCAACCGATAATGGCATTGCACCTAGATCACTGCCTAGTTTTAGTGACTGTGCCCTGGTTATTGTAAGATATGAACAGGAATGATACTGGTGAAAGGTACCTGGCAGGACTTCTCAGCCTTGGCACCATTGACGTTTTGAACTAGATCATTCTTTGCTGTGGGGGTTTCCCTGTGCATTAAAGAGTGTTTAGCAGCATCCCTGGCTTGTACACACTGGATCCCAGAGGTACGCCCCAACCCCCAAGGTGTGACAACTAACAACGTCTCCTTACCCTGCTGAGTGTCCCCCGGGAAGAATCACTGGTCAACAGAAACTCTCTGTATCATCTTTAATTTTATAATCTAAAATTATTTCAAAATAAAAAGTTTATATCATAAAACCAAAAACATGAACCATGAAAGAAAGCATTGGTAAGCTGGATTTCACTACAACTTAAAACTTCTGCTCTATGAAAGGCAAATCAACAGAAGGAGAAGACATGCTACAGATTGGGAGGAAAATATTTGCAAACGACACATCTGATAAAGGACTGTGACCCAAAGTATAAAAAGAACACATAGGAGAAGGCAATGGCACCCCACTCCAGTACTCTTGCCTGGAAAATCCCACGGACGGAGGAGCCTGGTAGGCTGCAGTCCATGGGGTCGCTGAGAGTCGGACACGACTGAGCTACTTCCCTTTCACTTTTCACTTTCATGCTTTGGAAAAGGAAATGGCAACCCACTCCAGCATTCTTGCCTGGAGAATCCCAGGGACGGCAGAGCGTGGTGGGCTGCCGTCTATGGGGTCGTACAGAGTCGGACGCGACTGAAGCGACTTAGCAGCAGCAGCAGCAGTGGCATTAAGTACATTTTCATTGTTTTATGACTATTGCCACTATCCATTTCCAGAATTCTGTCATCATTCCAAGCTAACCTTTGTACCCATTAAACAATAACCCCATTACAAAAAAGTCACATTTTTGTCTTTGTTTCCATGATGAAATTGAATATGATTCTTGTATATTCTATGATACAAGGGAAAAAAAAAAGAACACATAATTCAACAGTTAGGAAATAAGCAATCCAATTTTTTAAATGGGCGAAAGACCTTAACAGAAAGACACTTCATCAAAGGAGATATACAGATGGCAAATAAACATACGAAAAGATCCTCCATATAATATTTCATCAGAGAAATGCAAAAATAACAATGATGCCTACAAATCTATTGTTAAGTTGCTAAGTCGTGGCGGACTCTTTTTACCTCCACATACTGGAGTATGCTAGCCTTCCCTGTCCTTCACCGTCTCCTGGAGTCTGCTCATCCTCATGTCCATTGAGTCGGTGATGTCACCCAACTTTCTCATCTTTTGTTGCCGCCTTCTCCTCCTGGCCTCAATCATTCCCAGCATCAGGGTCTTTTCCAATGAGTCAGTTCCTTACATCAGATGGCCAAAGTATTGGAGCTTCAGCTTCAGCATCAGTTCTTCTGTGAATATTCAAGGTTGATTTCCTCTAGGATTGATTGGCTTGATCTCCTTGGACGGGCTGTCCAAGGGAGTTTTGAGAATCTTCTGCAGCACCACAATCGGAAAGCATCAATTCTTCAGCACTCAGCCTTCTTTGTGGTCCAACTCTCACATCCACACACCTATTAGAGTAGCCAAAATCCGAAAGAGTGACAAATGCCAAATGCTGGCGAGGATGTGGAACAAAAGAAACTCTCATTCATTGCTGGTGGGAATGCAAAATGGTACAGCCATTTTGGAAGACAAGCACTTTCTTACAAAACTAAGCATTCTGTTACCGTCTACCAATCATGCATTTTGATATTTACCCAAAGGAACTGAAAACAAGTCAACATAAAAACCTGCCCACAGATTTTTTTTTTTTTTTTAACAGCTCTATTTGTATTGCCAAAACTTGGGAGCAATCGAGATGTCCTTGGTGAATGACTAAACTGTGGTACATCCAGACACTGGAATATTATTTTGCACACACAAAATGAAAGGAGCTATCAAGCCATATCAAAGACAAGGCAGAAACTCACATGCATGTTACTAAGTGAAAGAAGCCAGTCTGAGAAACCTACATCCGGCATGATTCGTTCTGGGAAAGGCAGATCTCTCTGTTTGGAAGCAGTAAAAAGATTGGTTGTTGTCCACAGTTAGCTCATCTTAGAACCGTGTTTTTCAGAAAATACCTATTGGGATTCCATCTAGCTTTGATTTTCCAGGGTCCATCTTGGGCAATGCTGTTCTAAACCAGTAATTCTCAACCAGGGGTGATTCTGTCTCCCAAGGGGCTTCTGGCAATCCCTGAAGACCTTTTTGGTGGTCATGTCCTGGCAGGCGGGGTGCCGTGGCACACAAAGTGGGAGGAGAGCAGGGTGTTGCCAACATTTTACATCAGAACAACTAAGTCCGCACACCACAACTCCTAAGCCTGCGTGCTGCAACTACTGCAACTCATGAGCCTAGAGCCTTTGCTCCGCAACAAGAGAAACCACTGCAAGGAGAAGCCTGTTAACCACAATGAAGAGTGGCCCGCACTCGCTGCAACTCAAGAAAGCCCGTGCACAGCATTGAAGACCCATGCAGCCAAAATAAATGAATACATAAAGAGTTCCCACGGTTCAAGGGTTATCTAGCCACGCCAATTGACTGTGGAGGGGCCCTTTTAGCAGAGGTGGCTATGATGGGCACAATGGAAAGAAAGTTGGCCAGATAGAGTTTGGGAAACTCTTGCAAAGCAGAGTTGCCGAGGGTTGTAAAAAGTTCGAGCAATGATTGAGGAGCAGAGGGAGAGTCAGTGGGCAGGAGATTTGACAGTGCAGGCTGATGCCTATTATTTTGTTTTTTAAAGAGATTTCGTGTCTCCCACTCCTGTTCACAGGTGTGTGAACCCCAACATGCGATAGCAGAGGGGAACTATGGAACAGAGGTGTGACCACAGAGGGCTCCAGGCTGATCTCTGCTCTCTCCACAGGGGCGGGGAGAGTAGAGCCCATGTGGAGACCCAGCTGAGGACCCTCCCCATCCCTGGGGGGTAGGCAGTCCACAAGCCCACCGAGCACCAGCATGCGGTCCAGCCCCTCTCCCACTTCCGTCCTGTGACAGCCCCGTTCCAGTGCATTAAAAGGAAGCTTCGCATGAACCTGGATTTTACTACATTTATCTCATTGCCAACCTTCAAAATGCCAAACGCTGCCACTTGCCCTAGGGGAAGTAATTTCATCTCTTACCCCGAATGTCACTGCAGAAATTCACTTCAAACCCCACTGACTGATTGGTTTCTCTTGCTTCAGCGCTGACTCGGATGCCAGGCATCAGAGACAAAGGGACTCACCTCTTTCTCTCTGTGCTCTCGGCTTCCTTTAGTATTAAAATCACAAGCTGCCACTTCCACATCCTGAAAGAGACGTGGGAAATAATTTATTCACAGGAAAAGCTTAACGATGATACATCCACATTATAAAATAGTGTGCAGCCACTAAAAAAAAAAAAGCATTGAAGACTATTTAAGGAAATGGAAAAATGCTCACATTATGATGTTAGCTGAAAAAAAAAAAGCAGAATGCAATATAATCTCAAGTTTGTCAAAATAAACAGGGAGAGAGAGAAAAAAAGTAGAGCAAAAAAGCAGAAAAATATTCCCTCTTATCTCCAGACCGAAAAAGTATAATTTGTTTACTTTTTTGTACTATTCTATAAATTTTCAATTTTTCCACACGAGTATGTATTACTTCGATAATAGGTAATTAAAAGATCATTTAAAAAAAAGAAAGCGTGCATCTTATTTCTCTCTTCAGGCTCAGGGCGATGATGCTTTCATAAGGTGTGTGTGCTGTGACAAGTCGCTTCAGTCGTGTCTGACTCTTCACGACCTTGTGGACTGTAGCCCGCCAGGCTCCTCTGTCCACGGGATTCTCTAGGTAAGAATACCTGAGTGGGTTGCCATTTCCTTCTCCAGGGGATCTTCCCAACCCAGGGATCGAACCCGGGTCTCCTGCATTGCAGGCAGATGCATTATCCTCTGAGCCACCAGGGAAGCCCCTTATTACTAAGAACCTCTTCCAAATTAGCCCACAAAGGACATCTTCAGGAGACTTCTTTCTGCTAGCAGGAGTGAGCAAAAGGGGCCACTTGGGAAAACACACATGGCTCATTGCTGCCAAGCCAGAGGCACAAAAGTACTTTACCAGCATGAACACTTTTCAATCACAGAAGAGCCCTGTCCCACCAACTTTGACACCTGTAGGATCTTCCAGACCCAGCAAGATGCTCCCCAGATCCATGAACAAGTCTTAGACCTGATACCAAAGGTCAATGAGAAAGGGGAACCGGGTAGTCCAGTTAAGGGGGTTCCCTTGGGAGATAAGTCCCTTACCCCAGAAAGGGACTGGGGGGTGGCATCTAGCTGCAGAGAGCTGGACAAGCAAGACTGCCCAGATCAGAAAGAAAGAGGCTCCGTGAGCCACCTCCCTCCAGTCCTAGATCTTGGACCGTGAGCACCAGAAATCCACCTGCTGTTTGCTCACCACCCTTGTCACTTTGCACAGACGCTGGGGAGAGGCAGATGAGCGGGATTCCAAGACTGTTGCCCCAGGTCCAATCACAGCTCCTTTTTATTGGGCACCTACAGTTATGTGGTAGATACGTGCTAGAGATGAAATATCTGAAATATGTCTATGAAATACCTGGTCCCTGTCTTTCTTTCACACAGCACTCCTCACACTGGACGGGCTCAGCATCACCCAGGGGGACTCGCTAACACACAGGGTGCTGAGCCCATCTCCAGTTCCCCATTCAGCAAGCCTGGAGGGAAGACCCCCGAATTTGCACCTGTGACCACGAGTCCCTAGACAATGTGCTGCTATTGGTGGCGGTCAGGGGACCCCACTTGGAGAATCACTGAGGAAACAGCAGGGAGGCAGCGAGCTCGAAAGCCATCAGTTCCATGGAAGTGGACACAGCACCGGGGACTGTCCACTCGGGCTCAGATCCGGAGGGGACCAGACTCGCCACCTTCTGGCTGTGGGGCTGCCCAGGCTATGTGAGTGGCTCAGCGCCCAGAGGGTGAGTCCCTCCGCCAGGAAGTCTCCATCTTGGATCGAGAGGACAGGAGCAAGGCTTGCACTCCAGCCTTTGTTTCTCGGGGGCGTCTGTGCCCTGAGGTGGAGATTCTGCCCAGCCCCGGCCGTCTCCGTGGCAGCCAGGTTGCCTGAGACTCATTGGAATTCAGGCGGCTAGAAAACACTTGCAGATTTTGAGATTTTGCTGAGGTTCAGAGCCTGGGGATTTTGCTTGGGGAGTTTATCAGAGTTAAGTCGGTGTAGGTAAAAAGGGGGGGGGCGGTGTGTGGTGGACGCAAGGCGGCGGCGGGGGAGCAGTGAAGATTAGTAAATTATTCACACATCTCTTTCTACCAGGACGAAAGCTCGCCTTCCACTCAAGAATGCTCAAACATTATCAACACCCTTAGATTTTTTTTTCATCCATTTTTAAAGGAGGTAGAAAAATATATATGGAAAAACGTTAATTAAGAAATTAAGCCACCCTTTTCCTAAAATATTGGGTTTTGCATTAATCACCTCCAGGAGGGGGGAAGGGAGAGTCCAAGCATCACAGGAAAATGGTTTTCATCATCTGCAAAATCCAATGCCCAAAATAGCCCCATTGTTGCCCTGGCAACTAGCATTCGCTCCCCCTTCTTCTCCACCCGCCATCCCCCCGCCCCATCCCTTTGCATATTGCTGCATATTTCTATCATTCTTTCCAGGCACAGTTCATAAACAGGACGGCATAATAAAGAATGTTATCACCGATGACTTACAGCCCAGCTGCGCCCAGCGAGATAGGAAGTGGCAAGCAAATACAATTTCATGCAGCGAGGGTAACAGATTGATTGTGTGCCCTTCAAATGTGATGCCACTTCTTTAAGTCAGTCTAAATTCAGAAATAAAGTTGGTCTCGCCCTTTTCCTGGCCGTGATAGACAATACGCACAGGGATAATGCCCGGGGGTCTCATTAGGACTGGAACGATCTTGCCCCAAGACAAGAGATTATTCCAGCAGACTCTCAGCCCCTCTCCCTGTCTTCCCCTCCTCTCTCTGTCAAAGGGCCAAGGCCCCGGGATGTGGTCTTTCTTGAATTAATTATCCACTCTTGCCATGGATTACTCAGGCTCTGATGCCAGGGGCAGAGGGGGAGGGGCGGAGACTACAGCAGATGAAGACGGAGTGTGATTTTCCTGCATGCCCGAACCTGGGTCCTCCAGCTCGCGGGGTAGCAGCGTCGTCTGTTGTAGCATCTCTCTCTGCGCTGGTTAATGCAGGGAGAGTGGGCTCTCAGCACGGCCCTCAAGAGCCACTTCTGTTCTGAGAGGCTTCTTTGAGGCCTGGGAGTTAGGGACCTGCCTCTCTCCTTGCTCCCCCTCCCCCAGGCAGGGATGTAATGAAAGAAGGAAGGAGTCCCCAGGGTACAAGGAGCCACTCGAGAAGACTATAACAGGGGACAGGCAGCCGAGATGGGGGTGACGATGGGAGCAGGGCTGGATGGTGGGGGAAGGCAGCATCCAGGGTGGCTCAGGGCCTGCACACACCAGCAGTTCAGTGACCTCTGCCTTCTGTTCTCGCTTAGCCCCCACTGAGGACCTGCGGTTCCCCTGGGCCCTCAGGTGGCGCTGGCTCAGAACTCCAGGCCATCCTGGGACCTGGCTAGAAGGAGAGCGCTGAGGAGTGGTCCCAGTGGGGGATGAGCTGGGGGAAAAACATCCACCATTCCTCCAGGAGAGCTTAGGGGCTGCCTCGGACCCAAGTACCATCAAGACAGCATTTATGGAGCCAGCCTGCAGGCCAGCCACGGACCTGCTCCAGGGAGGGAGCCGGGTAAAGCAGGAGGCCCTACTGGAGCCCACAGATGGGAGGAGACGGCCCACAGTCCCTGGCGGGGCTGAACAGGCATTGCATTTGCTCAGCTCCCCGGGGGTGGTGCCCCTTGGCCAGCTACCAGCTCCCTCACCTGTACTGGCTCTTGCTGATGGGACTGGCGGAGGGCTTTGGCGGTATGGGCAGGTGTGCGCCTGGGGGTTGTGGTTGGGTGCAGAATGAGCAGTGTTGGGGGGTTGCCACCCTGTGCCCCCCCAGGTACTTGGCTCTGTCCAGACCGGATCCCAGGATTCTCCCAAGGGAGAGTTTACCAATTATCTGATGCCCTCCCCAAACCATCATGACTGAGATGCAGGAAACAAGAAATTCTAGAGGAGGTCTCTTCACCCATCACCTCAGCTCCTCTTGAGTCAGCCTGACACACTGAGGCTTCTTCGTAGGCCCCGCCGCACTTTTTTAGACACACCTTTTAACTGGGCTGAATTGGTGGTGGTGGTGGTGGTTTAGTCGCTAAGTCGTGTCTGACTCTTGCGACCCCATGGACTGTAGCCCTCCAGGCTCCTCTGTCCGTGGGATTCTCTAGGCAAGAATACTGAAGTGGGTTGCCACTTCCTTCTCCAGGGGATCTTCCCAACCCAGGGATCAAACCCAGGTCTCCTGCACTGCAGGGAGAGTCTTTACCAACCAAGCTACGAGATGAATGATGTAACGTAAAGTTAACTGTTTCAAAGTAAATAAGTAAATCAGAGGTTTCTAGTACGTTCACCATGTTGTGCAACCACTCTAAGTAGTTCCAGAACATTCTATCACCTGAAGGGAAACCCCCTCCCCATCCTGTCTCCCCCCAATCACTGAAAAGCACCAAGCTATCTCTACAGATTTCCTGTTCTGGATATTTCATATAAATGTGATCACACTGATTTCTTTGACTTAGGATAGGCAGCGTCTTTGAGGTTTGTCATGTAGCAGAACTGCGTTCCTTTTTTATGGCTGGATACTATTCCACAGGACCATAACGAGGACTGAGCACCAAAGAATTGATGCTTTTGAATTGTGGTGCTGGAGAAGACTCTTGAGAGTCCTTTGAACTGCAAGGAGATCAAACCAGTCAATCCTAAAGGAAATTAACCCTGAATATTCATTGAAAAGACTGATGCTGAAGCTCCAATACTTTGGCCACCTGATGCAAAAATCCAGTTCATTGGAAAAGATCCTGATGCAGATAACGTTGGAGGCAGAAGGGGATGAGGGAAGCACAGGGGGAGATTGTGAGATAGCATCATAGACTCAACGGACATGAATCTGTGCAAACTCCGGGAGACGGTGGAGGACAGGGGAGCCTGGCCTGCTGCAGTCCTTGGGGTAGCCAAGAGTCAGACAGGACCTGGAGACTGAGCAACAACAGCAACACTATTCCGTTGTGTGCACAGGTCGCATTTTGTGTATCCATTCAACTGCTGACAGGCACTTGGATTGTTTCCACCTTTTGGCTTTTGTGAGTAGTGCTGCCGTGAACACGCACGTATATGCATCTGTGTGAATACATTTCTTCAGTTCTCTTGGGTTTGTATCTAGGAGTGGAACGGCTGGGTTCCATGGTATAATTCTGCCTTTAACTTTCTGAGAAACCACCAAACTGTTTTCCAAAGCAGCTACAATGTTTTACATCCCCGACAGCAACAGGCAAGGGCTTCAGTTTCTCACATTCCGATCTACACTTGTTATCATCTGTCTTGACCCTGGCCATCCTAACGGGTGTGAGGTGGTTTTGACGTGCATTTCCCTGCTGATCAATGGTGTTGAGCATCTTTTCATGTGCTCCCCTGCCCCTCCTTAGGTGTGATATTCGTTTCTCTCTTTTACCGTCGTTTCCAAAGAAGAGTGGTTTGTCAATGATTTTTACTCATAGCGTCAAGAACTACACACTGGACTCTGGGGGCACCTGTGGCCCAGAACAGGATCTGGCGAAGAGAGAGCACTTTCTGCCTCTTTCCTCAGACTGTCTTGATCACTGAGCCAGGACAGGGAACTGCAGCAGAGGAGCCAAAGGTTTTAATAAAATATGTAGCATCAAATTCTCTGTTGTTCCAGCAAAAAGTGAAAGTGAAACAGTTGCTCAGTCGCGCCCGACTCTTTGTGACCCCATGGAGTGTAGCCCACCAGACTCCTCTGTCCGTGGAATCCTCCAGGCAAGAACACTGGAGTGGGAGCCTGGATGAGAGCGGGGTTTGGAGGAGAATGGACACATGTATGGCTGAGTCCCCTCACTGTTCACCTGAAAATACCAGAACATTGTGAGTCATCTCTACCTCAACACAAAATAAAAAGTTTAAAGTTAAAAAAAAGAAAACTGGAGTGGGTAGCCGTTTGCTTCTCCAGGGGATCTCCCTGACCCAGGAACTGAACCCAGGTCTCCTGCACTGCAGGCAGATTCTTTACTGTCTGAGCAACCAGGGAAGCTCCAAACCTCTGCCTGAGGGGTGTGAGAAGATGCATCCCTGCTTTCTTCCAAGCCAAAAGGAATCTTTTTTACATGTGGAAGGAGGTTCGTAAATCCTATTTATCTTTCTCACCTCGAGTACATATCTAAAAAAAGCAAAACAAAACCAACTTGGTATTCTACAGACAACAGAGGTCTTTGTAGGACAGAAAGTTTGCAGTTAATTCTTTCCTCTCCTAAAACCTTATACCCTAACACCATAACGCATCTCTACGGGCCATCAGATAATCAGGCCCTGTAATCTATGGGAACATTAAACGGAGGGAAATCATGGTGAAAAATGACACTGGGTCTCTGTCCCCTCCCCCCCCAGCGGGGGGTGGGGGGAGGCTTCACTGCTCTGTGTTTTTGTCATCCCAGGTCAGACACCTGCCTCCCCTTCGTCATTCTCCAATGTGAAAGATGCCCCTGGACACCGCATCGGGGTGTCTGGCCGTCTGCCGGCCGGTACAGCCTGGAGGCTGGGCTTCGTCTGGGGGAAGACAGAGCCTGGTGGGGCACAGCCTGCCCTCTATATCCTGTGTCCTATGAAGGTGCTTCAGACTGAGATTCATTCCACCCCAGTGTCAGATGGGGGCAGGGGCTCTGTTGCCCGCGAGGAGAAGCCCGGGGTGTTGAACCAGGATGAAAGGGTTAAATTGGGTGGGTGGGCCACACAATTGCCTCCTGACCTTGAACCAGGTGGGCAATCTGAGACCTAGTCACATCCCTAATGAGCCCCTTCACCCCCAGCACTGAGGGCACATTTCTCCTGACGCCTCTCTTCTCTGCCACCCTGACCCCCCAGGACACGGAGCTCAGGTATGATTCTGCTTTGATGAGGGGAAGGGTCAGGGTGCTGAGGAGGGGGCACAGGAGGAAGAGAGGGTGGCCAGGCTGAGCCCTTGGCTCCATCACAGAGGATTGACTGTGTGCCCAGCATTCTGCTAGGTACCAGACTCCTGGAAGGCAGCAGTGATTTATAAGGTGCCTACTATGTGCAGGGCAGGGTTAGGCACTTCCCTGAGCATCCTGATTGAATTTCAGTGAACAGTAATAAGACACACATGTCACAATCCTGGAGGAAAATGAGGTGGAGCAGACACGGGTGGGCGAAAGTGCCACCACAGAGGCTGGGCTGCCCATAACAACAGTTGTTATAAGGACAAGACTCACAGATAACACGTACCACACACTTGCAGCATGCCAGGCGTGGCTCTGCACGCTTCGTCTGTGTTGTCTCACTTTCAGCCCACAGAAACTGATCGATTGGAAAACACAGTTACACCAGCTGTAAAGATGACGTCCCTGAGCATGATTTTGAGAATTTGTCTAAGGTCATGGAGATCGCAAAGGAGTGAGCTGGGATTTGAGTTCTAGAGCCTGTGGTTTTATCTATTAAATTACTGTCCTTCTGATGGATTGAGGATGGGGAGTAGGGAGGGAAGAGGGAAAAGAGCTCACAGCCCAAGGACTGACTGTCTCCAGGGTGACCTCAGAGGACAGGCATGGACAGGTGCTGCCAGCTGTGGGGTCCTTTCCAGCAGCTGGAGTGGGAGGGATGTTCCTGATCTTTGAAGAGAGACTGGCTGCTGACAGGGGTATTGGTCACCTCTGCGTGGCCACAGCTGCTCCCAAAACAACCCACCCTTAGCCTGACCTCAGTTCAGTTCAGTTCAGTCACTCAGTCGTGTCCGACTCTTTGCGATCCCATGAATTGCAGCACGCCAGGCCTCCCTGTCCATCACCAACTCCCAGAGTTCACTCAGATTCATGTCCATCAAGTCAGTGATGCCATCCAGCCATCTCATCCTCTTTGGTCCCCTTCTCCTCCTGCCCCCAATCCCTCCCAGCATCAGAGTCTTTTCCAATGAGTTAACTCTTCACATGAGGTAGCCAAAATACTGGGGTTTCAGCTTTAGCATCATTCCTTCCAAAGAACACCCAGGACTGATCCCTTTTAGAATGGACTGGTTGGATCTCCTTGCAGTCTAAGGGACTCTCAACAGTCTTCTCTAACACCACAGTTCAAAAGCATCAATTCTTTGGCGCTCAGCTTTCTTCTCAGTCCAACTCTCACATCCATACATGACTACTGGAAAAACCATAGCCTTGACTAGACGGACCTTTGTTGGCAAAGTAATGTCTCTGCTTTTGAATATGCTATCTAGGTTGGTCATAACTTTTCTTCCAAGGAGTAAGCGTCTTTTAATTTCATGGCTGCAATCACCATCTGCAGTGATTTTGGAGCCCCCCAAAATAAAGTCTGACACTGTTTCCACTGTTTCCCCATCTATTTCCCATGAGGTGATGGGACCAGATGCCATGATCTTCATTTTCTGAATATTGAGCTTTAAGCCAACTTTTTCACTCTCCTCTTTCACTTTCATCAAGAGGCTTTTTAGTTCCTCTTCACTTTCTGCTATAAGGGTGGTGTCATCTGCATACCTGAGGTTATTGATATTTCTCCCGGCAATCTTGATTCCAGCTTGTGCTTCTTCCAGCCCAGGGTTTCTCATGATGTACTCTGCATATAAGTTAAATAAGCGGGGTGACAATATGCAGCCTTGATGTACTCCTTTTCCTATTTGGAACCAGTCTATTGTTCCATGCCCAGTTCTAACTGTTGCTTCCTGACCTGCATATAGGTTTCTCAAGAGGCAGGTCAGGTGGTCTGGTAGTCCCATCTCTTTCAGAATTTTCCACAGTTTATTGTGATCCACACAGTCAAAGGCTTTGGCATAGTCAATAAAGCAGAAATAGATGTTTTTCTGGAACTCTCTTGCTTTTTTGATGATCCAGTGGATGTTGGCAATTTGATATCTGATTCCTTTTCCTTTTCTAAAACCAGGTTGAACATCAAGAAGTTCACGGTTCAGGTATTGCTGAAGCCTGGCTTGGAGAATTTTGAGCATTACTTTACTAGTGTGTGAGATGAGTGCAATTGTGCAGTAGTTTGAGCATTCTTTGGCATTGCCTTTCTTTGGGATTGGAATGAAAACTGACCTTTTCCAGTCCTGTGGCCACTGCTGAGTTTTCCAAATGTGCTGGCATATTGAGTGCAGCACTTTCACAGCATCATCTTTCAGGATTTGAAATAGCTCAACTGGAATTCCATCACCTCCACTAGCTTTGTTCATAGTGATGCTTTCTAAGGCCCACTTGACTTCACATTCCAGGATGTCTGGCTCTAGGTGAGTGATCTCACCATCGTGATTATCTTGGTCATGAAGATCTTTTTTGTACAGTTCTTCTGTGTATTCTTGCCACCTCTTCTTAATATCTTCTGCTTCTGTTATGTCCATATCATTTCTGTCCTTTATCAAGCCCATCTTTGCATGAAATGTTCCCTTGGTATCTCTAATTTTCTTGAAGAGATCTCTAGTCTTTCCCATTCTGTTGTTTTCCTCTATTTCTTTGCATTGATCACTGAGGAAGGCTTTCTTATCTCTTCTTGCTATTCTTTAGAAGTCTGCATTCAGATGCTTATATCTTTCCTTTTCTCCTTTACTTTTCACTTCTCTTCTTTTCATAGCTATTTGTAAGGCCTCCCCAGACAGCCATTTTGCTTTTTTGCATTTCTTTTCCATGGGGATGGTCTTGATCCCTGTCTCCTGTACAATGTCATGAACCTCAGTCCATAGTTCATCAGGCACTCTATCTATCACATCTAGTCCCTTAAATCTATTTCTCACTTCCACTGTATAATCATAAGGGATTTGATTTAGGTCATACCTGAATGGTGTAGTGGTTTTCCCTACTTTCTTCAATTTAAGTCTGAATTTGGCAGTAAGGAGTTCATGATCTGAGCCCCAGTCAGCTCCCGGTCTTGTTTTTGCTGACTGTATGGAGCTTCTCCATCTTTGGCTGCAAAGAATATAATCTGTCTGATTTCGGTGTTGACCATCTGGTGATGTCCACGTGTAGAGTCTTCTCTTGTGTTGTTGGAAGAGGGTGTTTGCTATGACCAGTGCATTCTCTTGACAAAACTCTATTAGCCTTTGCCCTGCTTCATTCTGTATTCCAAGGCCAAATTTGCCTGTTACTCCAGGTGTTTCTTGACTTCCTACTTTTGCATTCTAGTCCCCTAGAATGAAAAGGACATCTTTTTTGGGTGTTAGTTCTAAAAGGTATTGTAGGTCTTCATAGAACTGTTCAGCTTATTAAAGTAGAGTTCACTTACAATGTTTCAGGTACACAGCAAGGTGATTCAGTTAAGCACAGGCACATGTATTATATTTGAAATTACTTTCCATTAGAGGTCATTACAAGATATAGTTCCCTGTGCTATACAATAAACCTTTGTTGCTTTGCATATCAGCTTTTTTTTTAATTAGAAATATAGCATTCTATTCATCAGAGAAGGCAATGGCACCCCACTCCAGAACTCTTGCCTGGAAAATCCCACGGACGGAGGAGCCTGGTAGGCAGCAGTCCATGGGGTCTCTAAGAGTCGGACACGACTGAGCGACTTCCCTTTCACTTTTCACTTTCATGCATTGGAGAAGGAAATGGCAACCCACTCCAGTGTTCTTGCCTGGAGAATCCCAGGGACAGGGGAGCCTGGTGGGCTTCCATCTATGGGGTCACACAGAATCGGACACGACTGATGCGACTTAGCACCAGTAGCAAGCAGCAGCAGCATTCTATTTATATTAAGTCAAACAAGCAAAATCAAAACGTCATAAAATTTTTAGTTAGGTAAAAATTCATAAGTTTTCTAAAATATATATTATACATATTATGTGTATGTATGTATACAAAAGCTTTTCCAATTTCTCCATCTCTTCTCTTTTTAAAATGTTCTTTCTCAAGCCTTTATCAAGTGTAGCAGCAGCTGGTTTTGAATCTGCCCTGTGGAGCATCTCAGGAAAGCGGAGCTGGGGGAGGAGGTGAACCAGAGGCCTCTGGAGAAAGGTGGACACGGGCCAGAGCCTCGGACTGCAGCCCCCATCTGTCATCCCTGGGAGGCCCGGAAGCTGGTCAGTAGGACGAGCTTCCTGGAGTAGCTACACGTGGGGGGTCATGAGGATTCACATAGGGCACGCCTGGCCCAACCAGCCATCCAGCACCTTAGCAGGTGCTGCTAGTGGAAGCAAACTGTTTTGGGTCTTTAGGGGGTAAAACTAAACCTTAGCAAGGTCCCAGGCTTGGGGTGAGTGCTGTGATGGCCACAGAGATGGGCCAGCTGCCTGGACCGGAGGCTTCAGCCAAATAAATAGCTGCCTTGGATGTCCCTGGGAAGACCACACAATCACACAGGGCAGATGTCATTGACGCTGTTGGAAAGGCACATAGTGTGTTGAGGGCAGAGAAGGGAGGAGATCTCCATGGCAGAAGGGGACAGGAAGGTCTCCAGGAGCAATAATATATGCAGAAGGTTGTGGGGTAAGCGCAGGACCTCCAGAGACCAAGAGGCAGGAGGCAAGGGGATATTATGAGTGGAAGCTAAAGTCTAAGCAAGGCCCAGGAGGTGCGGCGGGCAGGGGGTGCTCTTGCTGGGCACTGGCTCCTCACCAGGGTGTGGGGCAGGTGCAGTGTACCCGATGGAGGTGGGGTCTTGCCAGTTCATGAAGGTCATTGTTGTTCAGTTCCTAAGACATGCCCGACTCTTTGTGACCCCATGGTCTGCAGCACACCAGGCTCCCCTGTCCTTCACTCTCCAGGAGTTTGCTCAAATTCAAGTCCATTGAGTTGGTGATGCTATCTAACCGTCTCATCCTCTACTACCCATTTCTCCCTTTGCCTTCAATCTTTCCCAGCACCTGGGACTTTTCCAGTGAGCCACCTCTCTGCATCAAGTGACCAAAGTATTGGAGCTTCAACTTCAGTGTGAGTCCTTCGAATGAATATTCAGAACTAATTTCTTTTAGGATTGACTGGTTTGCCATCTATGGGACTCTCAAGAGTCTTCTCCAGCACCACAATTGAAAGCATTTGTTCTCCAGTGCCCAGCCTTCTTCCCGATCCAACTCTCACATCCTACTGGATGTGACTACTGGAAAAACCATAGCTTTGACTATACGGACCCACATGTAAGGCTAGAGCAGCTAGTACTGATCTCTGCCCCACAGCTGTGAAGGTGTCAGCCTGATCAAAAAGGAAGTGTGAGAGGCCTCCCAGCTGTGACCTGGTGACAAGCAGTCCTGTGGCTGAGGTCAGTTGGCAGGGCTGTCACCCTCCCATGCCCTGGGGAGCACTGAACTCTGAGTCCAAGTGCCATGGGGTGCCCTCAGTTTCCCTGGGACCCTGGGATGCTGGGCTACCTCCCTGGGCATATGGGTAACCTGACCTCCCAGATATGACCCTGTATCTGCTTGGTCTCCTCCTTCCCTGGCCTGATCTGTTTCTGCCTGCCTCCAGTTTTGTTTCCTGGGACATGAAGATGCAGAGTATGCTAGAGGAGATTCAGACCACAGTGAGTGGAATCTGTGTATGTCTTCCCAGCTCCAGCCTCAGTGAAGGCCTGTAGCTAAGCTTGAAATGGGCTGTGGTGGGGTATCTACACCAGAATTGGCAAACGTCAGGGTCCCTCCCCTACCCCCGGAACAGCACGCCACTGAATACCCAGATGTCAGCAAGCTTCTTACCCTGCTGGGCTCAGGAGGAGCAGGGCAACTGATCTGGCAGGGCAAGGGAAAGACCCTTGGGCTGGGTCACAGGGTCTTCCCAGAGAAATGGCGTATCAGCCTAGATCTTCTTCATGAAAGAGCTTTGCAGGTTCTGACAGTATTTGCAGGTTCTACACTAGTCTGAGTCCCTGGAAGGCAGAAGGTCCCAACTGTGCTGCTTCACTTCCCTGGACCTTTACCCCCTTGTCCGCAAAAGGGAAGAAGACCGGGTGCTACATGAGTCCTTCACAAACCTGTGCTTGTGAAACACCTGGGCAACTTACTAAATAAAAATGCAGATTCCCAGACCAGACTCAACTAATAAAATCCAACTACTGAGAGGCAAGCCTGGGAATCAGCCCTGAATCTGGTGCAGGGGCTCTCAAAACCACTTCGGGGGGCTTTCCAGGTGGCGCCTGTGATAAAGAATCCTCTGGCCAAAAGAGGTGACATAGGAGACACAGGTTTGATCCCCGGGTCAGGAAGATTCCCCTGGAGTAGGGAAATGGCAACCCACTCTAGTATTCTTGCCTAGAGAATCCTAAGGACAGAGGAGCCTGGCGGGCTACAGTCCATGGGTTTGCAAAGAGTCGGACATGCTTAAGCGCCTGAGCATGTATGCACACACCGCAACTAAAGGAACCCTGCTTGCTTGCAGCAAGGAAGACCCAACAGACAAATAAGCTTTTTTAAAAAAACAAAGCCACTTTGAGGCACACCATGCAGTCAGGCCCACGACACCCCCCAGATTCCAGGGGAGTGATGACACAACCGGCTAGTCAGATATCCATGTGAGAATTTGTTTTCTCCGCCCATAGACACTAAAAGTGCAACACCTGCCTGAAGGGACTTGAGCATCTTTGGCGTTCAGAGGAGCCACGGCTTCTAAGATCCCCGCCAGCCTGTTGCTCAAAGATGCCAAGACTAATCATCTCCGTGCCCATAGGATGCACTGGCCCCTTGTGGGGGCTACATGAGGACTTGCTGGCCCATGCGCCATATGTAAAACACTTGGAAGGAACAAATAATTCCCACGCAAACAGCAAAAGGAGAGGCAATTTTCATCAGCCGAGACACCATAAATCTTTATATGTTTTATGAATCTCACTTACATTTCTTGTCCGACTTGTGCATAAAACTTCTCCAGATTTATACAGCCAACTGCATAAGTCATTCCCTTCCCCAACGGGCTCTATATCTTGATGACCTTTTAGAAACCAATGACTGCTTTTCTGTTGTTATCCATAATTGGAAAAGCACCGGAGATAAGAAAATTTATGGCAATGAATGATCTACCTGAGCAAAGCTATAAAGAACGCTGGATATCTAAAAGAGGGGCGGAGGGGACAGCCCACTCTCCCTGTTTATCAAGTGTTATCTCCACCAGCCAGGGTCCTCTGCAGGCACAGCACCCGCAGCGGACCCTGGAAACTCGATGGGGCTCTTGTAAGGCTGGTCAAGTCACTGCTGCTTGACACAGTGGTCCACTTCCACTTTCTGTAAGAGGAGGTCAAAAGACACAGTCCCCCTGCCCCCCGCCATCCAATTTCACTCCCATTTACATGTTGATAGACTGTGATTCAATGGCAGTACCAGACAGGCAAAAATGGGCAGAAGACCTAATCAGACCTTTCTCCAAAGAAGACCTGCAGACTGTCTACAGGCACATGAAAAGATGCTCAATGTCACTAGTTACTAGAATAATCAAAACTACAATAGGGCATCATGTCCCAACAGTCAGTATGGCCATCATCAAAAAGCCTGTAAATAACAAATGCTGGAGAAGATGTGGAGAACAGGAAACTCTTCTACGTTGTTGGTGAGAATGTAAATTGGTGCAACCACTGGGGAGAACAGTATGGAGGTTCCTTAAAAAAGTGAAAACAGAACTACCAGCAATCCCACTCCTGGGCATATATCCAGAAAAGATGGAAACTCGTTCAAAAAGACTCATGCGCCCCGGTGTTCATTGCACCATTATTTACAATAGCCGAAACACGGAAGCAACCCAAGTGTCCAGTAAAAGATGAATGGATAAAGAAGATGTGGTATATATTCAAACAATGGACTATTAGTCATAAAAAAGAATGAAAAGTTGTCGCTTGCCACAGCTTGGATAGACCTAGAGATGATCAGACTGAGTGAAACAAGAAAAAGACAAATGCCATATGATATCATTATATGTGGAATCTAAAAGATGATACCAATGCACTTCTTTACAAAACAGAAGTGGACTCGCAGACATAGAAAGCAAACTTATGGTTACCAAAGGGGAAATGCCGTGCCAAGCCGCTTCAGTCCTGTCCGACTCCTTGTGGTCCTATGGATCGCACCCCACCAGGCTCCTCTGTCCATGAGATTCCTCAGGCAGGAATACTGGAATGGGTTGCCATGCCCTTTCCCAGGGAATCTTCCCAACCCAAGGATTGAGCCTGTGTCTCTTAAGGCTCCTGCACTGGCAGGCGAGTTCTTCTGTTGGGGGAGGGATAAGTTAGAAATATGAGATTAACAGATACACACAAGGATTTACTGTGTAGCACAGGGAACTGTATTCAGTATTTGTAATAAGCTATAAGGGCTTCCCTGGTAGCTCAGATGGGAAAGAATCTGTCTGCAATGCAGGAGACGCAGTTTCGATCCCTGGGTTGGGAAGATATCTTGCTGGAGAACTGCATGGACAGAGTCTGGCGGGCTGGACTACAGTCCATGCACGCTGAGTCTCTTCAGTTATGCCCAGCTCTTTGCAACGCTAGGGACTGACCATAGCCCGCCAGGCTCCTCTGTCCACAGCATCTACCGTACAAACCCAGCTTCCCTGCAGTGTTTACCCCCATCGAGCAGAAGACAGCCTCTTCCCAAATATTTCCTGCCATGGACACTTTCTGCCTGAGACGTGCAGTGCAGTGAGGGGCGGCAGGAGTCGGGGGAAGACGTGAGGAGGGGGCAGGATAGCTGTGGAGCCCCCTCCCGTGTAAGTCTCACTGCCTGCCCCACCCTCAGCAGGCACAGCTCTGGACCAAAGCCCCCAGAGGAGCAGAGATGCTTCCAGACTCTGCGCCATTTCATCTGCACGCCAGCAGGAGCCATCTTTCCATCCAAGAGCCCGTAAACCACCTCCTCAATCTGCTACCTCGGCAGACACCAGCCCTGCTCATCTCCCTTCCCCCGGGGTGGGGGTGGGGGGGATCTGAGCCTGGGGGTGCACAGGGGCTGTGGGGACAACAGGGGTGGGGGGACAATGACAGCCCCCTGCGGCACTCGATGTTCCAGAGGGGAGTGTGTATGCGTGTGCGGGCATGTGTACGTGTGTGTGTGTGCACGCATGTGCCACTGCGGAATGCTGCCAGAGCAATTTGGTTTCCAAGGCAACAGTGTGAAGGTGCGCAGGCTGTTACCCGTGCTCAGCAACTGAGAAAGACGTGTCACCGTAGCCCCGGCTCCCAGCTGGAGCCTGGCCAGTTACTGCCCACTTGGTGGAGCAGAACCTGGAGGGACTGGGCTGCAGTGGAACTGGAGAGGGCGCCAGGGCCCAGGAGCATCAAACCGCCCCCGGAGAGAACCTGGTTGGGTCAGTGGGGCCGAAGGAAGGCTGGGTCGCAGGATAAGGATGAATCCTCAGCCACCAATACCCCCCCTGTGAAAGCCAGCAGTTTCCCCACCCTCTCTGCAGGGTGGGGGGAGCCAGGCAGGCAGGCAGCAGGCCATCCTGGGCCCCATTCCACCGCTAATTATTTTCCATGATGAACATGTTATTATGTCTTACACTCGAAATAATCAATTTGGAATCACCACTCTGATGAGTTAATGGGCACTTGGTGGGTGTCATTTGAGAATCTCTCTGCAAAGTACAATTCTATTTTTAACAGCGGCTGCACCGGGTACACAAGAGGACAGGAAAAGTGTGCTCAGGCTGCCAGCTCCCAGGCGTGCTCTCTCTCTCTCTCCATCTTTCTCCTCAGTCCTGCTTGCCCTGCTCCTCTGGGCTTTGGCCCCATGGACTGGCAGTAGCCAGTGAAGGGCTCCACTTCCTCTGCTCAATACATGGGTCCCTTCAGCTCTGCTAAGCCCTTGATGTGAGCTATAGAATGAAATTTGGGTCCCACCCCCAAATTAATAGGTTGAATTATAACCCCCAGTGTGATAGTATCAGGAAGTGGAGCCCTAGAGGGGACTAGGTCATGAAAGTGGAGTCCTCATGGATGGGATTAGTGCCCTCATAAAGCTTCCTTGTCTCTCCCACCCTCCAAGGACACAGCAAGAAGATGCCTATGAAACCCAAAGTGGGAGATCATCACATACTGAACCTGCCTGCACCTTTGTCTTGGACTTCCCAGTCCTCTGGAAGTGTGAAAAATAAATGTCCGTGGTCTATGGTATTCTGTTCATTGGAAAAGACCCTGGTGCTGGGGAAGATAGAAGGCAAAGGTGGAGGACGGCAGAGGATGAAACGGTTGGACGGCATCACCGACTCAGTGGACATGAACCTGGGGGAACTCTGGGAGATGGTGAGGGACAGGGAGCCCTGGCGTGCTGCAGTCCATGGGGTCGAGAAGGGTTGGACACAACTTAGCGACCGAACAGCAGCATGGTATTCTGTTACAGCAGCCGACACAGAGAGACGAGCCCGCTGAATCCTCCAAATGTCCCCAGGAGGAAGTTTAGACCAATACCTCCATTTCACAGGGAGAACGCTGAGGCCCTAAGATTTGAAGCCAGAGAATCTGACCTCCCGCCAAGCAGATGTCTGCATTATCTGCCCCACCAGCATGACCTGATGTTGATGGAATAAGAAGCAGAGGAATGTCGGTAGGTAGCGTATTTTCATTGCAAAGACAGTCCATGGAAGAATCTAAATGAGCGTGAGGTGAGCGGGCAGGCAGATGAAACCTCGTCATCCGCAGCCAAGCCTCAGATGTTTGAAGCTCAGCATCCAGTTTGGAATCAGGGAGGGAAACACTGAAGAAGGAAGTCTTGATGAGGGTGAGGGAAGGGGGAGGGGGCTGTGTTCTCATCACGGGCTCCCCCTGCACTGGGATTTGTTCCTGTGCACAAGTATTGCTTTGACTGAGAGACTCTCTCTCAGCAGGGAGGGACAGGGCTGCTAGAAGTCACGTTGTCGGTGGACAGAACTGTGGATCTGAGTGGCCCAGGAAAAGGACATCTCATCTTCCCCGGGGCTCCTTGGATGAGCTCTCTTGAGGCCAACACAGTTTCCATCTATGTGCTCTTCTTTACCCCACCTGCACAAGGTCACTGGACCAAGGTCATCTTTATGACGGTGTTGAATGGATGACGCTCCGACAGCCCATAGGCTAGGGTACCACACCCCTGGCATCCCACAGACTCACCAATATCCACTCTTCTGAAACTACCCCAACTCCTGTGATCACAGGACTAGCCACCTTTGGTCTTCCTAACCTTAGTAAGACAGACACCTGTCAGTTGCTTCCCTAGCATTCATATACACCCTAACCCAACAAACTTCACCTCTCAAGTGGAGGGTCTATGCAGGTCCCAGGAACCCGACTCCATTCCTAGGTCCAGGGAGAATGCACATGCTGTAAGCTAAGCCAATGAGTGTGTTTCCCATCACTTTGCCAAGTGAATGGTCCCCAGGTGGGCTCATTAACCAATCCAGCCTAACTAATGCAAACTCAGAAACTTTGCTTGGGATGTCGGAACAAGAACCTCTCTTTCTTCCTCAATGGGTGTGACCAGGGAAGCTTGGAGCCCTGGGGAGCAGCCATCTGGGACCTGCTGGAGGCAGAACTGAGAGATGAAAACATACTTGCAGGCACACATGCATGTTTGTGACCACTTTTTTTTTTTTTGCATTGGAAGGTTCTGGTTGCAGAATACAGAGGCTCTCTCCAGGAACAGTGGCCAGCAGATGGCTCCAACTCAGCCTGCTCCTCCAAAGATGGGCAGCTCCTAGATCCAGTCTCTCTGTTCAAAGACAACAGGAGGCATCTAGAGAGGCTGGAGTGGACAGGTCTGCTATTGCAGCCAAGCTCTTAGGAAGCCAGGCTACCGGTGCCCTGGCAAGGAGAGGCCAAGGGCTCCAAGGCAAATCCCAGCCCTCTCCAGAGGTGGAGAGCCAAGGTGTCTTCATTCCCTGCTTCATTTCTGAGTCTTCTGGTCACATCCCACCCAGGAGAGAGGAGGGGGTGGGAATTTTTGCAGAGCACCCCTCTCCAGGGTGGCTGAGCCTTAAGCCTACAGAGCTCATAAAAGTCCGTGCTCAAGTGTTTGCTGGGCACTGACAAGTTCACAGGCATTTGTGGAGCTCATGGGAGCCAGAGCACAGCGAGATCCCCAGGGCACCTTTCCAAGAACTGAGGTTCTGTCCAAGAGAGGGAAGGATCCGGAGAAAAGCAAGTTTGCACTCGGCATTGTGAAGTCTAGCGGCTCCCACCCAAGGGCAGTGAGAAGACGCTACAAAAGTTCGCAAAGTCGCAGTCGTGTCCAACTATTTGTGACCCTATGGATCAGAGCCCGCCAGGCTCCTCTGTCCACGGGGATTCTCCAGGCAAGAACTGGAGTGGGTTGCCATGCCCTCTTCCAGGGGACCTTCCCCACCCAGGGATCAAACCCGTGTCCCACATTTCCTGTACCGGCAGGCAGGTTTACCACTACCTCCACCTGGAAAGCCTGCTGTAAAGGTTTGCAAGCCTCTAATTCAGGCTGCGACCTATGAGAAACCCAGGAGGGTATGTGGATGGGTCACTCTGGTGCTCATAGGTAGTCTCACTGAGGAGCTCTGTTTCTGCACCTCAGACACCCAGGTGCAGAGGGTGCGGCTCTCAGTGAAGCTGCCCCAGGGGCGCCAACTGGAGCCCCCAGGGCTTCCCCGCAGGACTGGTAGCTCTCCAGTGCTTGCCAGGTGAGAGAACAGACCTCTGTTGCCCGACGCATTTCACTTGACCATCAAAGACAGCCTCACTCGTGTTTCATAGAAGGCTCCGGGGCCAAGCAAGGAGGAACAGAGCAGGATTCAAAGAAGCAAGAGCCTCAGGAACACACAATCTCCCAAGGAAGGACCAGGAGAGAACCTGGAAATCTCTATCGAGAACATCAGACTCCCAGGCTCCATATTCGGAGACTCAACCTGCCGTCAGTATTTGATGGGTTAGAAACATAAAAAGGCTATGTGTTGAATGGAAAATTCAAATGCTCCAAGTGTGGAACAAGTCACACTTATAAAGAACATAGGTACCCCTGTTACTGATCAGTGCTTGGGTGTTAGCACCTTGCCTTATTCAGGAAAGGTAGACAGTCCTCAGTAGAGCCAGACTGGCATCATTATTACTAAAGCAATTCATCACCTGTGTAAAAGATTTTTCATACCTTTATATATGACCCGGAAGTAATATCCTAACACATTTAAAAAAATATTTCCTGTGAAGTGTTTTGTGGATTTTGAACTCTCTTATTAAAGATATGAAATGTATAACACCTTCCAAGACTGTAAGAAAGACTGATTGGCATAAGGAAAGACAGAAATTAAGCCACCAAATTTCAGTTTTAAAAAACTTTACACAATTGTCAGATGGGATTGAAAATCAAGTGCCTTTGTTTATTAGCAGCAGCCATCAACTCGCTTCCTCTAGTTAGATCTACAGGTGTTTGTGAGGTGTCATTTTCACCTATGATCGCCATGAAAAGAGAGTTCAAATAAACAATTTAGAAGTAGACCTCAAGTCACATTACGCATGAAGCCAAAAATTTCAAAAAACAGTATGATCTACTTATAGTCCACAAAGGTACAAAGGTATTCCAGTAGACAAAAGAGTCTTTTCAAGAAGTGGTGCTGTAAAAAGAAAGAAAGAAATGCTGCTATAAAAACTGGATGTCTATATGCAAAAAAAAGATGACTCTTGATTCATGACTCACACCATATTAAAAAAAAAACTGATAGTGGAATACAGACTACAACTTCTAAAAGAAAACACAGGAGAAAGTCTTGGATTGGGAAGATCGCTTAGATGCAAATGAAGTGCACCATTCACTAAGGAAAAAAATGATGAACTGGACTTCTTCAAAACTACAAACTTCCACTCTTTGAGAGACATTGTTAAGAAAACAAGAAGACGAACCTCAGACTGGGAGCAAATATTCACAAAAGACATATCTGCTTAAGGACTCATATCTGGAGCCCTCCAAAAACTCTCAAAACTTAATAATACAAAAAGAACCCAATTCAAAAAGAAAGGCAAAAGATTTGAAAAGACACTTCACTGAAAAAGATGTACAATGGCAAGTAAACACACAGAAAAAGATAATCAACATTATTAATTATTAGGGAAATGTAAATTAAGACCACAACATGATATCACATGTTATTAGAATGGCTAGAATTTTTTTTAGTCTGACAATAGGAAAATGTTGGTGAGAATGTGGAACTTTCACACAGGCTGGTGGAGATGCAAAATGGTATAGCCATGTTGAAAGACAGTGTGGAAGTTAAGCATATGTATTTATTACACAATTACACTGGCTACGTGTGTTCCCACAAAAACCTGTATGTGAGTGTTCACCATAGCTTTATTCATCATTATCCAAAACTGGAAACATCTCAAATGTCCTTTCACTGAGAACAAAGAGAAGAAATCGTGATACGTCCACATGATGGAATACTATTCAGCAATAAAAAGGAACAGCCCATAAATGCATACAACATAGATGACTGACTTTCAAATGTATTACGGTAACTCAGGGAAACCAGGCTCAAAAGGCTATATCCCGTCTAATTTCATTCATAGAACATTCTGAAAGGCAAAATTATAGGGAAAGGTAACAGATTATTAGTGTCCAGAGACCAAGGGGAGGGGAGTGCTTGACCACAAAGGAACATAAGGGAATGTTCGGGGCTAAGGGAATTCATGGCTACACATCTTAATTGGGGTGCTGGTTGCAACTCTGTACACAGTTACCAAAGCTCACAGGACCCTCTACTAACAGGGGTAAATTTTATTGTATGCAAATTCTACCCTCAATTTTTAAAAAAGGATACAGTCGGATTAAAAAAAAAGGAAACAGTCCATCAGAGTGACTGCATTAGAATATACATTTGCAGCAAAAATATAACCAATGTTTTATCGGTAAAGGTGGCATGTGGTCAGATCAGGGTGCTGATGCGAAGTCAGATTTTAGCAGTACTAGAGTTATTTTCCAAACAGTCTACCCTGCAGTTGTATCATGTGATCTCCACGGCCTCAGAGGTTTTTTTCCTTCTAAGAGGAGCAACTGTTGAAGGCAGGTGGGTTTTGCACTTGGAGATGGTGGGCAGGGGTCAGGGGAGGGGTGGGATGGCCCAGAGCATCACCTTCTGTGTGGTTCCTGCCGTGGTTTATCTGAGATGGGGCGAGCAGGGGAGAAGGGGGAGTCTTCACCTGCCAACATCCTGAAGGTCGTCCACGGGGCCAAGAGAGACTCACCGAGGTCCCAGGATTGGTGACAGCCCGGGGGGGGCGGGGGTGTCGGGTGCAAAGGTGGGAGCAGAGGGAGCCGGCAGAAGGGATGGGGACCCCTAAAGAGGAGAGAACACGGCTGGGGCATGTTGGGGGATGCATGGAGACCACCAGAGGGATGCCATTCAGCAGCCCGCCCCAGGCTGTCTACTCCCTCCTTGGTATTCTGTGAGCAGAGCTGGTAAAGAGTCGAGATGGAGATCTATCTACCGGGAGCTAGTTCCCTCTCTCCCGCTCCACCAGGAAGCAGCCTGGCCCAGGAGCAAATAATCTCGTGACCCTGTCACTCCAACTAAGAGGGGTCACCAGGCCCTTTGACCTCCGTGCAGCTTGATCAAAGACAAATAAACTCTCCTGTTTGTTTAGGGAAAAGTCTGCCAAGCCCAGAGCCCTGAAAGAGATGTCCCTCCTGCTACTCAGAGGGACAGATTCCCCTCCCGCCCCAGGGCCCAGACAGGGTGCAGGCACTGGCAGAGCAGGCGGGAGGAAGCCCAGATCTCTCTCGGTCAGCACTGTGGGCTCACCATCTCCAAACACAGGCGTCTTGCTTTTATTAAGTGGAGGCTCTTAGTGAAAGCTTCCATGGGGGGTCCCAGCATCTGGGGACACTCTTAGGGACACATACGTGAAACACTGGAGCCGGGGCAGACACTTTTCTGGAACAACAGGCTATTGTCTTAACTAACCACTTCTGACTCCAGAGGGGGTCGTAAAGACAGGGTCCTGCTAACTTCTTTATGGGCAGATTCTCATCTTGGTGGGACCCTCGGTGGGCGGGGTCGGGGGGATGCTCTGGAACATTCAGGAAGCTGTAATCCACCCATATATGAGATTGCTGCTGCTGCTGCTAAGTCGCTTCAGTCGTGTCCGACTCTGTGCAACCCCATAGACGGCAGCTCACCAGGCTCCCCTGTCCCTGGGATTCTCCAGGCAAGAACACTGGAGTGGGTTGCCATTTCCTTCTCCATGCATGAAAGTGAAAAGTGAAAGTGAAGTCGCTCAGTCGTGTCCGACTCTTAGTGACCCCATGGACTGCAGCCTACCAGGCTCCTCCATCCATGGGATTTTCCAGGCAAGAGTACTGGAGTGGGGTGCCATTGCCTTCTCCAATATATGAGATTAGGACCACCTATAAGTGTCTCTACTGCAACAATGGCCCACCCTTTGGGCTCTTGATTGGCTGATACAGTTGTCTGTCACCAACCCAGGGAGCCAATAGGGTGGCAGTCTGTGGTCCAGGTGTGAGTGCTTTTGCTCCTGGAACAAATGCCCAGGACTCTGTTCACAGGACTGTGTACTATGTAGTGTCCACACTCGTCGTCGTGACTCTTGATTCCTGGTGGAAGGAAAGTGCACGTTCCCTGACCGTGTTCCCATTCACCAACGGAGTGAGTGACGTGGTTCCTGTAAGGTCTTGGGATGCACAGGTGGTCTCACTGGCCCCAACCCTCAGGGAAGGATCCACTTCCCTCATGGATGAGGTCTCCCTCCCTGCAGAGGGACTGGGCGAGTCACCTCCCCTTTGCCGAGTGTTTGCATTCACCGTTGGGCAAAGAGGGACTGAACCAGCTCCTCCAACACAGCCTGCTTTCTGGGGGCCAAGGCCAGGGGAGTCCAAGCGGGAGAGCCCTCAAGCTGCGCTCATGGGTGTAGAGACACCCGCTTCTATTTGCATAAGCAGCGTCAGCTCCAGGAACAAACCCAGCATTTCTGTTGCCCCGCCCTTCATAGCAGCATCTTTCCATTCCCATCGCACTGACGTCCTCTGCAGTTCGCCTTTCAAAACCCAGGGGAGGCATTCATGGACACCCCACTGATCTGGGCTCCGTGGGCACTCTGACTCAGCCCCAGTAAGCCCGTGGCCTTGGGAAAATCCTCGCATCTCCCTGAGCCTTTTCTGTGAGGGGAGTGGGGTCAGGCTAGATGGTTTCCATGGTGTCTTCCAGCTCTCCGTGCATCCATGTCTTAATATCTCTCTGTACATTCTCCCCGAGTCCACATCTGGGAGAGAACAGTACGCATGCTCGTGTTTTCCAAAGGGACCTCTCTCCATCCATGGCATCCTTTTTGCTGCTATTTCCTACTTGGATCTCCTGGTTCCCGCTGAAGGAAGAACTGTTTAACCTCATTGTATAGCATGGTGATTATTAGCTACACTTTGGCCATAGAAGAGATTCCAGCTATAAATAATAATGATGATGATGGAAACAACAGGCGCAGTCCCCTCCCTGTGTCAAAGCGCTGGCTGTTGCTTTTTTTTTTTTTCTCACTCCACTCGGTGCCAAAGGCCTTCAGAAAAGGAGTTAATTAATATCCCTTGCTGTGGACTAATTCTCATTTCAACATGTGGCTGTCATTTCCCTGTCATCATAGCTGATTTACAACAGGGTTTAATTAAATTCTCAGTACATTATTCAGCATTCTCCAAAGACAACACCAGAGAGGCCGGGGATATTTAAAATGTCACCTGCTGAGACATATCACCTCTTCTTAAATAAATATGACAGTGATCAAACTTTGGCTAATTACAGTGACTTAGTTATTTGTTTGTATGTTTTAATATTTAATTGCTTTCATGTTCATCCAATTATCGAGCAATAGCAAACAGAAATTAACTTTTTATCAGTGCGTTCCCAGCCCAGAATAAGCGCCCCAGAGCCTCCGTACAAGGGCAGCCACCCAGACTGAGAGGATGGCGGTCTTGGTCTCAGCTCAGTACACGGGCCGATCAAATTAAGGGACAACCCTGACCGCTTCTGCCCCAGCTCCCCGCCTGCCTGCCTTCAGGAGCATCCAACTCAAGACCGCAGGTTATTTCCTGAACATAGACAGGGATTTGGTTCCACACTGCCACCCCATGGTCACTCAGCGCAATTGCCCCATCTCCTTCAGACGCTTCGATTCCCCGGAAGGAGGTGAAAGCCACTGGGGACACACACCCTGGCCGGTGTCTTCGAGCTCTCACAAGGGCAACCTGCTCACCATGGGAGCGCTGTCTTCATGCTCCACCAGGTTTGAGGGCCTTCTGCTCCTCGTTAGACATTCCAGCATCTTCTGCCGAGGTCCGGGGACAAAGGCAACACCAGACAACGTGTCAACTGTGTGCCCTTTAATACCGCAAATTCCAGCAGCCAGAGATACTGGCAGCTAAGAGACAGGGGCCAGGATGTGCTTATCACTAGCAAGGTTCTACCAAACCCTTACCCAGACCCCAATACGGCCCAACCCCCCACCCCCACCCCCCGGCATCATCTCCAAAGTTCCCACCAGCTCCCTCCAACCCAGCATTTGACACTTCGACACTTACTTTTCTCCCAAGCCTAACCTCAGCATTTCAGAACCTCTGCAGTATATGTGTGTATATATATTTTTTAATGGATGGAGAATTAAGCCCTTTCTGGAACTCCTCAGTGATTCCAAATTGGATAAGTAAGCATGGTCTACCTCTAGACTAACCCCACAGTCTCATGGGATGCTGGCTTAAAACGTTCAGCGTTCCAAAAATAAAAATAATCTTTCCAAGGACTTACATCTTATCTCCCCAGCTCAGCTGTAAGCTCCTTAAGGGCCGGACCCAGAAACTAGCGGAGAGACAAATCACAGTAAGAGTGAAAGAAAGTACCCACTGGCCTTCCGCTGAATGGCCCAAGGGTGGCCTTTGCAGAGTGTCTAGCTCATGAGGGAGCAGACGGGTGTCATGTAAAGAAACTGGTGTGTTCATTGAGCAAATAATGCCTACTATGCACTGGGTGTTGGCTGTGTAACGGTGACAACTCAATGCAGAGTCCCTGTCCTTGCTGCTGGAGTCTGGGAGTGAACATGAATTATTATGAGTGATTGAGCTGTTGTTGGAGGGAGGCCACAGGAGCGCAGTTAAATGAGATGACCCAGTTGAGGAGCCAACAAAAGCTTCCTAGGGACGCCACGTGTGAGCTGACGACTGGGGAGAGAAAAAGAACCTTTTTCATTTAGCAAAGAATAGGATATCTTCTGGAAATTTTTTCCTGGGGGCCCAGAGTTTATGCAAATGAACCCAGTCCAGAAGGAAGAATTCTAATTGGTCCCAGCAGGTGCCTCCCTGGTCGGGTCAACGCAACAGCGCGGCACCTATGTGAGCACCTCCTTCAGGGGCCCCGAGGCCAGAGCGCGCTGTCACACCCGCTCTCTTCAGAGCCGGGGGACTTCCACATTCACATCCAGCCCTTATTTTCCTTTCCTCATAAACTAATTCCCCTTGACAGGCAAGTCCTTGGAGAAAGTGACAAGGCTTTAGCTCCCATAGCTTGGCCAATAACCACTCAGAAGCCAGGACTGGGCGTGGACAGAGCACAGAGTGGTGGATGCAACAAGGCCGTGCATCAGGGAGGGTGTGGGCCTCGGGTCCACGTGACTGCACTTGTTTGTAAGCACCCAGTTACTGCTCAAGGTCAAATACGGGCTCCAGGAGTCTAGAAACTCTAGCTGGCCTTGTGCAGACTCTGTGTGGCCCAGATGACAATGTCCATTGACCTGGGGTGCTTGACTTTTTTGGAAGGCAGCACAGTGTGGCACAAGGAACCAGTTGTCCAAGGGGTTGGGCTTCAATCCCAGTTCTACCACTTCCCAGCTATGTTACCTTGGGCATACACTTAAAGTAGACCTCAGTTTTCCCATCTGTAAAATGGGAATAATTTGAGGAGTAAATGTATAGGGTTGCAGGAGGATTAAAAGCAATAACCCACGTAGAGTATGATGTAGCACCTAGTACCGGTACTAGTTCTTTTCATCACACCAGCCATCTTGTGGGGTGGCTAGCATTCCCGTTTCGAGGTGAGCAATCTGAGCACAGATCAGGCAGCTATGCAGTGCAGCTAGGAACTTTCTCCAAACCCAGACATGACACAACCTCAGAGGTGCCCACTTCCTGTAGTGTACACCAGTGGCTCTTAATTGTAGTTCTGCTATGGATCCCTTTGACTTCTGGTGAAGCCTATTGTTATTCAATTGCTAAGTCGTGTCTGACTCCTCGATACCCTGTGGACTGCAGCACGCCAAGCTTCCCCGCCCTTCATTATCTCCAGGAGTTTGTTCAAACTCATGCCCATGGAGTTGGTGATGCTATCCAACCATCTCATCCTCTGCTGCCCCCTTCTCATTTTGCCTTCAATCTTTCCCAGCACCAGGGACACTTTTCCAACGTGTCACCTCCTTGCACCAGGTGGCCAAAGCGCTGGAGCTTCAGTTTCAGCATCAGTCCTTCCAATGAATATTCAGGGTTGTTTTCCTTTAGGATCAAACTGGCTGATTTGATCTACTTGCAGTCCAGGAGTCTTTTCCATCACCACACAGTTCAAAAGCATCAGTTCTTCGGCACTCATGAAGTCTATGGGTGTGTGCATGCTAAGTCGCTTCAGTCGTGTCTGAGTCTTTGCAACCCCATAGACTGTAGCCTGCCAGGCTCCTCTGTCCACGGGATTCTCCAGGCAAGAACACTGGAGTGGGTTGCCGTGCCCTCCTCCAGGGGAGATTCTCGACCCGTGGTTCAAAACTGCACCTCCTAGGACTCCTGCATTGCAGGCGGATTCCTTATGGTTCAGCCACCACGGGAGGCCAAGAATATTGGAGTGGGCAGACTATCCCTTCTCCAAGGGAATCTTCTTGACCCAGGAATCGAACCAGGGTCTCCTGTGTTGCAAGTGGATTCTTTATCACCTGAGCTGCCAGGGAAGACTCATGAAGCCTATGGACCCATTTAAAAGTATATAACTAAATACACAGAATTAGAGACTTCCCTGGCAGTCTGTGGTTAGGACTCCAAGCTTCCACTGCAAGGGGAACAGGTTCCGATCTCTGGTCTGGGAATTAAGATCCTACATGTCACGTGGTGTAGTCAGAAAATTAAATAAAAACATAGGATCACAATGGTATCCAACGATACTGAACACCAGTGCTTAAGATACATTTTTCAAGAGATAATAATATGTGCTTCTTTATTCATGCACTAAATAAAGCATGCTAAGTTGCTTCAGTTGTGTCCGACTCTGTGTGACCCCATAGACGGCAGCCCACCAGGCTCCCCTGTCCCTGGGATTCTCCAGGCAAGAACACTGGAGTGGGTTGCCATTTCCTTCTCCAATGCATGAAAGTAAAAAGTGAAAGGGAAGTCGCTCAGTCGTGTCCAACCCTTAGCATGGACTGCAGCCTACCAGGCTCCTCCATCCATGGGATTTTCCAGGCAAGAGTACTGGAGTGGGGTGCCATTGCCTTCTCCGAAATAAAGCATAGCTGCTGATTTAAACCCACCATAATTTCTAAGTTCATGATAAGTGTTAAAAGCATTTTGAGGTATCTACAACAATTTTAATGTAGTGGAGAAATAGCTGTGAACACCACAGGGCTGTGTTGATTCCATTTATTATTAAAGGAAACGCTCAATTTCAATAGAAGTTTCCTGAAACTAAAAGCTGTGAATTTGCCTCACTCAAGCTCCTGGTCTTCCTGAATTCACTCCGCAGACCCTAATAGGTCATGACCTCAGGTCTCTATCACTTCTCAGGAAATGCCAGCTACTGTTCTTTGGGACATGAATTCTCCTTGTACATCTGTGAAGACTGATGACTCACTTCCTCAGGGAACACAGATCTATGTACGCAGACATAACGTTGGCCAGACAATTGCAGGTGGTCCCCAGACACTCGCAAGTCCCCTTCGGATCCCAAAATAAAGAACCTTCCTTCCGAAACAGACGTCAGAGTCCTTATCCACTCAGCAGTTTCCTTCAAGAGGAAAATTATCATGCTATCCCCAAACATACACAGTCCTTTGGGAAAAAAAAGGACAAAGCAATGAGGAAAACTAACCACGAGCTTTCCAGGTGGTGTAGCGGTAAAGAATCCGCCCGCCAGTGCAGGAGATGAAGGGAACACGGATTCGATCCCTGGGTCAGGAGAATCCCCTGGAGTAGGAAATGGCAACGCAGTCCAGCGCTCTTCCCTGGAGAATCCCATGGAAAGAGGAGCCTGGCAAGCTGCAGTCCACGGAGTTGCAAGGTGTCAGACACAACTGAGAGATTAACGCTTTCTTTTTTTCTTTCACTTTGCATCGTGTTTTCAAGGTCCATGTTGTAGCACGTGTCGGTATTTTATTTCTTTTTAAGGCTGAGTGACGTTCCATTGTGTGTGTCTACCACAATGTGTTGATTCACTGATGGCTCCGAACAATCTAAGCTGTCCCTGACTTGTCTTCTGATACACCTTGCCCCCGACTCGAAGCTCCCATATTTTGAAACATCCCATGTTTGCTGTCTCACCCCTCTCTGCCTTTACACTGCTCCCTCAGCCTGCATTTGCCCAGCCAAGCCCCCTTGCCTAACTAAGCTACTAAGCACGTGCACATACAGAATTGACCATTCAGAAAGAAGACATTTTTCTTAGCCATCCGAGTCAGCAGGCAGCTTCGACCCATCACATCCCATTTCCAGGTTCTGATTACTTCACACAATCCACTTTGGAGCAAGACATAGGGGCAAGGCCAGCGGAGAGATGGAGGTTGGAGTGGGAGGGACGCCTAACGGGGGTGCGGTTTGATTACACCAGTTACTAATAACGGCCCAAACCTGGAACCCGACCACAAGTCAATTCATTTTTAAAGCCGTATAATAATGTTTAGGATAAGGAATTAATTTTTATAGCCACTGGAGCAATGGAATTTCCACTGCAATACAGATTTATTACAAATTACATTTTCCCCTTAAGTGGTTAACATAAAGACAAAGCAGAAAGGACTCCTTGGCCAGAGCCCCCTCGGGCTAGACTGGCAACCAAGGGTGAGTGTCAGAGGGGCAGCCACCCCCATCCGCAGACCGCACTCCCCGAATGGCAGATGCCTCCCACCCAGCTCAGCACCTCTCATTCCAGGGGGATGCAAATAGCATCCTCTAAGCTTCCCGGGGAGACCAGGGCACCGTGCAGACCCCTGGCTGCCTGGCCGACAGCCTGGAAGGGGAAGAGCAGTGCGGAGTTGGACAAGTGAGTGGTATGGCTCCTCAGGCTCCAATTTTCGGCCCAAAGAATTCTGCCTTCAGAGCATAATTTTTGGTTCACTCTCTACCCACAAACTCCCTGCCTTTTCAGACTATCCATTGTCAGGTGGGGCAACCATGGAGACCCTGAGGTCCTCAGGCGGGGCAGACTTCCCTACCCTCCATCCGAGACAACCAGGCCACAGGTTTCCTGGGAGGATCCCAGGCAAGGTTTGGGGTCTGTGCCCCCTCCCCATCTGTCCAGCTCACCCTCCAGCCTCCTTGCTGACCGCAGCTGTGCACCGGTCAGCAGAGCAGCGTTGAGAGGCAGCACCCCTGCCACGCCTTGGTGCTCTTGTTGGGCAGGGTGGGTGGGGCCTGGGGATCTGCATGTTAAGGCACTTCTGGTTCTGACGATGAGCCTGTATGTGAATCTCTTTCCTGGAAAAGGCTCTCAGAACTGCTTCCATGTGTACCCCCAGGGCCAGTTGAAATGATCCACTTTGAACCCTGAATAAATCAGCTTTGACCGTAAGGAACCATGAACTCTGACACACCTGGAAACAGGCAGGGGGTTGTAGAGCAGACAGCAGGGTGTCAAGGACTCCTGTGCTTCTGAAACATCAAGGTCACTTCCTTCCGCAAGCCATGGGTATTTCGGGGCAGAGCTGCAGGGCTCTGCTGCAGGGGTGGCTCTCGCCCAGACTCTGACCAGGCAACAGGGAGGTACTGCAAACCCGGTACCTAAGCACAGAAGGTCCCAGCTGTCGAGTTCAGCCTTTCCAAACATCAAGGCCCCTGACCTCACTCTCTCCCATCCACCAGTCCAGCCATCCCTCCCAGACATCTCACGAGATAACTAACCTAGGGTTTTTTTCCCTATTTTAAAAAGTTATGATAAAATATGCATAACATAATATGCATAACATAATATTCATCATTTAGCCACTCATAAGAGAGCAATTCGGGGCTTCCCTGGTAGCTCAGCTGGTAAAGAATCCGCCTGCAATGCAGGCAACCCCAGTTTGATTCCTAGATGGGGAAGTTCCCTTGGAGAAGGGATACGCTACCCACTCCAGTATTCTTGGGCTTCCCTAGTGGCTCAGACGGTAAAGAATCCACCTGCAATGCAGGAGACTTGGGATCGACCCCTGGGTTGGGAAGATCCCCTGAAGGAGGGCATGGCAACCCATGCCAGTATTCTTGCCTGGAGATTCTCCATGGACAGAGGAGACTGGCAGGCTATGGTCCACGGGGTTGCAAAGAGTCGGACATGACAAAGCAAGTAAGCACACACACAAGAGTGCAATTCAGGGAATTCCCGGGGGGCCCAGGGGTTAGGACTCTCTGCTTCTAGTGGGGAGCACAGGTTCCATCCCTGGTTGGGGAACTAAGATCCCACCAGGTGCAGCCAAAAATGTAAAAAAGTACAATTCATCGGCATTAACTACATTCATGACGTTGTGTCATCTTCACCATTACCTGAAGTTTTCTCATTATCTCAACTGAAACTGTCCCTGTGAAACACTAACTCCCGCATCCCCCATGCCAGCCAGCCCCTGGGAACCTCTTTTTGTTTCGTCTCTATGAATTTAGCAATGCAGGTTCCTCACATCAGTGAAAGCATATGATATTTGTCTGTGTCTGGCTTATTTCACTTAGCGTAATGTTTTCAAGGTCCATCCATATTGTAAATATGCCAAAACTTCATATCCTTTTATATTTGAATAGTAGCCCATTGTATGTCTATCCACTCCTCCGTTCTTCTGTCGATAGACACTTGGGTTGTTTCCACCTTTTGGCTGCAGTGGATGATGTTGCTGTGGACATGGGTTTACAAATATCTGCTCCAGCTCCTGCTTTCAGCTCCTTGGGGTGTATTCCTAGGAGTGGAACTACTGGATCACACGGTCATTCTATATTTTTGAGAAACCAGCAAACTGTTTTCCATGGCATCTGAATCATTTTACATTCCCAGCCTCCCAAGCACAAGGGTTCCAGTCCCTCCACAGCCTTTCCCACACATGTCGTTTTCTGTTCTGCAAATAATAAGCCGCCTTAGTAAGTGTGAAAGGACGTCAGTGTTTCATTCTGATATGGACTCCTCTAACGACTAACGGGGCTGCAGTCCATGGAGTCCCACAGCGTCAGACGTGACTGACGCAACTACGCTGCCGCAGCAGTAGCCAAAGGTGCTGAGGGACCCGGGTTTCTCTGTGATGAGTTGGACTTTGGGAATACTTGAGAAAGCCCCCAGAGGTCCTCGGGAGCACCTGGTTGATGTGGTGGCTGGGGAAGGACTTGCTCCCCAGCCTCCAAGATGCTGTCGGCTGAGCCCACCTGTGGGGGCTAGGCCGGCTACGCCCAGCCCAGCCCGCCGCCTGGCCACCTCTCCCGGCCTGGCTGGGATGGGGCCAGACGCTTAGACACGTTCATCTCATTAGACTTCCCGAACTCTCTCAGGAAGCCTTCGGTGAGATTCCCTCAGCCTCCAAACCGGCTCGAAATTAGATTCCAACTGGAGCATTTTTCTCCTTTACCTGAAAAAGTCTAATTAAGCAGAAAAACTGGAGGGTTTTTTTTTTCCTGCCTGCTTTTACCACAAGGAAAATTTCCCCTCCATTTCCTTTGACGTAGTATTTCTGGTTCATATCATAATCAATTTGCCTGAGAAAGCCCAGGTAATAAGAACTAACAGCACCTCACCTGTACTCTTCTCCCCTGCCCCCACCTCCTCCCCATCCCCGGCCACACTCAGCTAGCCTGGTAGGAGGGCATTCCCTCCAGCAAGCTGGGTGTGACCTCAGCCTTCGAAGTCCCGTGAAGGAATTCATCCTCCCAGGCATCTTAGACATATGCTTTCTTAATGAAAGCAGCCATCCCTGACCTACTTGGTAAGTAGATTCGGACATTTTCTTAAGGCTAGTTATGTTGACACCCACAGCACCAGTGCCTCCCAGATATATGACCCCATCATCAAAGGGCTTCGCCTCCCCAAATTCCCCTTTTTCTTTAGAAGATTTTTCTTAACGTGGACCATTTTTGAAGTCTTTGTTGAATTTTTTTGTTACAATATTACTTCTGTTTTATGTCTGGGCTTTTCACTGTGAGACATGTGGGATCTGAGCTTCCTGAAGAGGGACTGAGCCCTCACCCCCTGCAGTGGAAGGTGAAGTCTTCACCACTGGCCCACTGGGGAAGTCCCTGTCCCCAAATTTCCAATGTGGAATCTTTTGGAAGAGCACCAGACAACACGAAAGTCACAAATGCCTAACCGGGGCCATGTCACTGAACTTCTCTGCGTCTCTCTCTCCCCATCTGTAAAATGGGTATGACAGGCTCTCTTTCGTTTCCTATGATAAGCGTGAATGAAGGACAGGTGTGCTGAATGGCCAGGGCTGTGGAGATAAGGGGACCCCAAGCCTTTCAGAACCACACGGTCTCAATTGGTCCTCCTTACCCCCAGGTCTCGGGAGCTCTGGCATGTAGGGTAAGCGGTAAGGGCCCAAGCTCTCGAAGGGTTTGGAAGTTTGAAGGAAGGCAAAGGGCTCAGCAGGTAAAGCATCCGCCGGCAATGCAGGAGACATAGGTTCAATCCCTGGGTCAGGAAAATCCCCTGGAGGAGGAAATGGTAAGCCACTCCAGTATTCTTGCCTAGAGAATCTCATGGACAGAGGGGCCAGGCGGGCTATAGTCCATGGGGTCACACAGAGTCGGACAGGACTGAGCCACTGAGAATGGCACAAAGGTCACCTCCGGATGTGGAATCCTCTGCGAGGAAAGGAGGGAGGCTGCGAGGACCAGTTGAGACCATAAGGTTGGGCCAGGGCTTGGAGGCAGGACTCTGCCGGCTGCCCCAGGCCCCTAGCGCTGTCACGCTCAGCTGTGGCTCACGGACTCTGTTCCTCCTCCAGTGATCACACAGGTGGGAGGGCCACAGCCTCTGGTCCCCACCAGGAGGCCCCACCAGGAAGTGGGCCACAGACCCAACAAGCTGCAGGAGGAAGGGCACCTATAACGTCTAACATTCACAACCACTCCCCAGGTTTGGGGGAAATCAAACTTCAGAATGGGAGATGGGTGGGTGGGAAGTGGGTCATTTCTCTATCAACTCATTCCCCTGTCTTTTGCTGGAATACCTTCATTCTCATTAGCAGCTAAAACTGAGAGCAATGTGACATTATCATAAAGGTAAATACATAATCACAGCAGGGGCAGGTTTCAAAGCTGATTATTTATCCAACCAACCGGAAACATATGAGCGAAACCATCCTTCTCTGACAGGTGGGCAGAGTCCGAATTTCTTTGTCAGTATGTACTTAATGGGTTGGGTTGGTGGCTCAGACAGTAAAGAAGCTGCCTGCATTGCAGGAGACCTGGGTTCGATCCCTGGGTCGGGAAGATCCCCTGGAGAAGCGAATGGCAACCCAGTCCAGTATTCTTGCCTGGAGAATCCCATGGACAGAGGAGCCTGGTGGGTTACAGTCCATGGGGTCACACAGAGTCGGGCACAACTGAGCAACTAACATACTTGGGTCAATACCTTTTTAAAAGAGCACCTTTCAAGGAGCCGTCAGTAGGTGGGGGTGTGTTGGTTGGGGCGTGGAGCATGAAAATCATTCCTGAGAGCCTCCTGGTGCCTCTCAACCACACATTCACAAAGGATTCCCCCTGTGATCAGAGCAAAGGTTTTTAGGGACCTGGAATGTGTCTTTAGAAATTCATCTGGGCCTTCCCTGGTGGTTCAGTGGTTAAGAATCTGCCTTTATGGGCTTCCCTGGTGGCTCAGAGGTTAAAGCTTCTGCCTCCAATGCGGGAGACCCGGGTTCGATCCCATTGGGTTGGGAAGATCCCTTGGAGAAGGAAATGGCAATCCACTCCAGTATTCTTGCCTGGAGAATCCCATGGACGGAGAAGCCTAGTAGGTTACAGTCCATGGGGTCGCAAAGAGTCGGACACGACTGAGTGACTTCACCTTGCAATGCAGGGGACACAGGTTTGAGCCCTGGTCCGGGAAGATCCCACATGCCGAGGAGAAACTAACCTGGTGCTCCTCAACAGCGACACCACGAGCCGCAACTTCTGAAGCCCGCGCGCCTGGAGCCAGCGCTCCGCAACACGAGAAGCCTCTGCGATGAGCGGCCCACACTCTGCCCCTGGAGAGCAGCCCCCGCTCACTGAAGCTAGATGAGGCCAGGTGCCACAACAAAGACCTGCCTTCGCCAAAAAATAAATACATCTTTAATTGAAAAAGAAATACGTTTTGGATTCATTTTCTCCATCAGATTCTGCATGAGCTGGCTCAGCTGCCATGACAAAGCTCCACAGACGGGGTGGTTCAAACAACAGAAATTTATTGTCTCACAGTCTGGAGGCTGGACCTAGGTGTCCTCAGCATCGGTTCCCGCGAGACCTCTCTCCTTGGCTTGTTGCCACCTCCTCCTTGTACGTGGTCATCCCTCTGAGGGTCTGTGTCCTAACGTTCCCTTTTCATCAGGACAGCAGTCCTGTTGCCTTACGGCCCACCCTAATGGTCTTATTTAACCTAACCACCTCTTTAAAGACCCCCTCTCCAAGTATAGTCACACCACATACAGACAACCCTAGGGATTACTATCTGATTATGTGAATTTGTGGGAACATCACTCAGACTATAATGGAATCCTGCAAAAACACATTACCCAGGCTAGGGAGGGTTTCCTGAAAATGATGTTGGACACACTTCTGAGAGCTCTCCTGGTTCTAACCACTGGCTTTATTTATTTTTAAGGAGAAATACACCAGAGGGTGATTTTAAAATAATAATATATTAAATAAATGCCTCAAAGGCAGAAGGAACATTCCAGAAAATCCCAGACTCAAAGGACTGTCTTGATAAGAGAGGAAGCAGATAGTTTCCAGGGACAACCCTAGACGCCCCAGGAGGTGGCCAGGAGGGCAGGGGGAGGGGGCAGCCTGGCCGCAGGACGCAGGGGTGCCACTCTGAGCCTCTCTCCTGTTCCTCCATGGGCCGTCCCTCTGCGGCCTCATTAGCAGGCATCCCCGATCCTGGGGGGCGGCTCTCCTGCTCTGGGAGCCTCGGCAGCTCTTCCCCGGGGGGACGCAAGCGGGAGGCCAGTGCCTGTCTGACGTGTCAGGTCAAATCAGCAGCTTTCCTGAAAACATCTTCCTCCTCTGTCATCCTCGCCTGCAGCCACCCCAGGCCAGCGGTGGACAGAGAGACAGACAGCCCCCCTAATGATGTCAGGCGGGCAGGCAGCCCCCACAGCGCTGTCCTCCCGGCTCTCCAAAGGCCAGTGGAACAGTCATTGTGAAGGGCACGGGCCCTAGGGGCCGCACCCCCGCTTTAGAACAAAGCACCACCGAAAGCCACTGGCGTGGCTGGGAATGGGGAGGATCCTCATTTTCCTGCTGGTCCGTCCCTTCCAGGCTGCAGAAAGAAAAGGAGGGGCCCGCTTCCTCTGGGGAATATATCCTTGCAGCATCTCTGAACCCCCAGTCCCCGACGGCCTCCACCTGTGTGCAGCCTGAGGCCCTGTTTTCTGTGTTGTTGCCACCAAGTTTATTTCATTTTTTACTCTCATTGATGCCACTTCAGCATCTCAAACTCTGCACCAAGACAGAGATATATGCTCTAGCCCATGCTCCCTACCCAATCCTGAGTGTCCTCTGCTGTTGTATGAAGCCTTCTAGAAGATTCCTCAGATGGCCACACTGGCCCTGGCCCTCGCATGGGCAGCTGGAGGGGCGTTCAGGTGCTCTGTACCCTGGAACTGCTACTGCAGGGCTGGTGGGTGGGCCTTCCTTCCTAACAAAGGCCAGTCCGCCCCCACCCACTCCCTCCCTCGGGGTCCCTATTCCTGGGAAACTGTAGGAAAAGAGGCTGGTGAGATGAAAAGATAGAGGAAGGGAAGAAATGACAGCTCCTGGGCATCGAATGAGGCTCCGTGCACAGCGGATGGAGGAAAGAAGGGCCCTAGCCCTGAACACCTGGGATGGTTTTGGGTTCTTCCCCCACTGCCTGGAAGTTCAGTTCAGTTCAGGTCAGTCGCTCAGTCGTGTCCAACTCTTTTCGATCCCATGGACTGCAGCACACTAGGCTTCCCTGTCCTTCACCAACTCCTGGAGCTTACTCAAACTCATGTCCATCAAGTCAGCGATGCTATCCAACCGTCTCATCCTCTGTCGTCCCCTTCTCCTTCTGCCTTCAATCTTTCCCGGCATCAGGGTCTTTTCCAATGAGTCAGTTCTTCGCATCAGGTGGCCAAAGTATTTTCAGCTTCAGTATCAGTCCTTCCAATGATTATGCAGGACTGATCTCCTTTAGGATGGACTGGTTGGATCTCCTTGCAGTCCCGGAACTCTCAAGAGTCTTCTCTAACACCACAGTTCAAAAGCATCAATTCTTCGACACTCAGCTTTCTCTATGCTCCAACTCTCACATCCATACATGACCACTGGAAAAACAATAGCTTTGACTCAATGGACCTTTGTTGGCAAAGTAATGTCTCTGCTTTTTAATATGCTGTCTAGGTTGGTCATAGCTTTTCTTCCAAGGAGTAAGCGCCTTTTAATTTCATTGCTGCAGTCACCATCTGCAGTGATTTTGGAGCCCAAAAAATAAAGTCTCTCACTGTTTCCTTTGTTCCCCCGTCTATTTGCCGTGGAGTGATGGGACTGGATGGAAGGACACACACAAAAGATGGCACCTGCGGGCGGTGGCCGTGGCTGGCCTGAGTGCCTTGAAAGTGAGTCTCTCAGTCGTGTCTGACTCTCTGCAACCCCACAGACGGTCCATGGAATTCTCCAGGTGAGAACACTGGAGTGGGTAGCCATTCCCTTCTCCAAGGTATCTTCCCAATCCAGGGATCAAACTCAGGTCTCCTGCATGGCAGGCAGATTCTTTATCATCTGAGTCACCAGGGAAGCATCAACTGGCAGGTGACTCAGAGGCCAGGGCACTACCGCAAACAGCTTTGCAGAAAGGAAGACATTATAAAGCAGAAGGGCAGGGCTTTCCTGGTGGTCCAGGGGTTACGACTCCACCTTCTGATGCAGAGGATGGGGGTTCGATCCCTGGTCAGAGAACTAGGATCCCACATGGCTCGGAGTAACTGAGTCCGTGCCCCTCAACCAGAGAGAAGCCTGCACACCGCAACTAAGACCCAACACAATTATAAGTAAATAATTTATTTTTAGAGCAGAAGGGAGGGAAAGGTTTGGGAGGGTGGGAAGCAGGGAAAGAAGAAATCCTCTATGGCAACACCTGAACCCCAGAGAGGAGCAGAGGGGCAAGCAAAGGAAGGGTCCTGGCACGACCTCCCCACCTGCAGGGCGTTTTGCTGCCACCGGGCACACCTGCTCTTGGGTGACTGTGGGACACGCTTCCTGGTCACTGCCACTCAGAGTGCCCCCTCATCCTGATTTCTGTTCTTCTCTTCCCAAAATAGCCATGCTTTGTTTTAAATTAGGGGCAAGGGCCCCAGAGACCATGCGCAGGTCAGAGGGGTTTCTGCTTGGCGGACGTCAGGGAGAGGCTTGGTTGAAGCAAAAGCCCTTGACTGGCCTCTTGGTTCCCAGCCCCCAACCCAAGACCAAGCATAAATGCACAAGCCTGGCTCAGGCTTCCAGCCAAGCAAGCGCACTGATGCTCCAGTGCCCGGATGGTGCCCTTGGGCACACAGATGGGACTCACTGTCCTAACGCCCTCCATAGTCCAGCCCCCACCAAACTGGTCTTCCGAGTTCTTTTGTCGTCAATTAAAAAGCAAAATCTACACCCTGAAGGGGAGGCTTCTCCTCTTCCCATTATCCTACAGGGTGATCGGCACAGAGGAACCCTCAGGGTGCAGTAGAAAAATACCTGGCCCGGGGGAGGGGAGGAGCAGGGCGCAGGGCAGCCCAGATCGACCACCATAAATGGCCGTGCCCCTGTCACGCCGGGCACGGTAGCATTCCAGGGCCCTCGGCTGGCGGCAACTGCCAACTGCATCCCCAGGAAGGGCACCAGCAGTGGTCTTGGCTTCAGGAGGGAGGCTGTGGTGCTTCTGGGCATGGGCGGGGCAGGGAGGGCACTTTCGGTGGTGAATAGTCCTGCCCCCTGAGATGGGGAGGCGTTGGGACATGAAACACTATTGTCACGGGGCTCATTAACCTGGCTCCCAGACAGAAAGCCAGAGCCTGCTACTGTTCTCTTGGTAAGATTTTTTTTTTAATCCTCGCATATTACAAGAACATGAATTAAGCTCTGATGAGGCGATATTAATTAATTACATGAAGATCCACGTGGGAGAGGGGAGGGGGTGTGGTGGGGGAAGTCTACTCTGAAGATCCTAGGGAGGAAAGGTTGCCGTGTAAATGCACTTCTCATTGTTTCTGCCTCTTTCCAGCTGCAGATGCGGCCCTGAAGGCTTTAAGCTGTGGCTCTGAGACAGAGGAGGAAAGTAGGGGCACTGGGTGGTGGCATCCACGAGGGTAGAGGGGTAGGGGCACCCTAAATGCTATCATCTCCTTGCACCACAAGCATGGGACGAGATCCATTTCATATGTTCTAAACCGGCTGCTCCCAGCCCCAAGCCCTGCAAGGCTCAAGCAAGAAGAGCCTTCACTGCTCTTTTTAGAGTCTTTAAGAACAATCTGGCTACAGGCAGATTAGTCTCCAAACTATTTGCAGGGGACTCTTCAACCTCCTTCTCCAACTCTGAATCGCATAAGTCGGGGCCACCTCCACAGAAGCCCGTCCCCTTCCCCCCAAAAACACCCTTCTAAGGAGAAATGTCAGACTGAACGTGATGGTCAGGAGGGGGACCTGCAGCCTGAGCTTCAAACAGCTTGGATGTCAGTGCTCACTTCCCGGGTGGCTCTTAGATACCAGCACCTCACCCCACACCCTTGAAGTGGGACAAGTCAGGGACAAGTCAGGGACAAGTCACTGGACAAGCCAGTACCCCTACCTTCATTGGAAAAGACCCTGATGCTGAGAAAGATTGAAGGCAGAAGGAGAAGGGGGCAGCAGAGGATGAGACGGTTACATAGCATCACATGAATTTGAGCAAACTCCGGGAGATAGTGGAGGACTGGGGAGCCTGGCACGCTGCAGTCCATGGGGTTGCAAATACTCAGACCCAACAAGCTCCCTGGGGAACTGAGCAGACCCTCAGGGTAAGGGGTCCACCAGCAGGATCTGGGTCAGCTGAGGAGTGATGCGGAAGCTGCAGAGAAGGGAGCCAGGAGTCGGTCTAGAGACACCCAGAGGCATGAGCTGCTGCGGATTAGGCCCCGGAAGGTGAGGGAACCAGGAGGCAGTCAGACTCGAGTTCCGCGGAGGGGAAAGCGCATAGCAAGTACCACTTTCCATCTGGGACCACAGAGGCTCCCAGGAGGAAGGAGCTCTCTCCCTAGTGAGAGCTTCAGGAACAGGCCAGACTCGAGTCTAACATCAAGGTCTCCCCTTCATTTATTAGATATTCTGCTATAGACAGAGTAGGACTTCCCAGGTGGTGAAGTGGTAAAGAATCTGTCAATGCAAGGAGATACCGGAGAGGCGGGTTCGATCCCTGGATCGGGAATCCGCTGGAAGAGGGCATGGCACCCCACTCCACTATTCTTGCCTGGAGAATCCCATGGACAGAGGAGCCTGGTGAGGTATGGTCCATAGGGTCACAAAGAGACACAACTGAAGCGACTTACCAGAGTGGGTAGCCTATCCCTTCACCAGCGGATCTTCCCGACCCAGGAATCAAAGGGGTCTCTTGCATTGCAGGTGGATTCTTTACCAACCAAGCTGTCACGGAAGACAAAGCAACTTAGCATGCAAGCATAGGTGGAGTATCTGTGTTCCCCTCAAATTCATTTGTTAAATTCCAGTGCCCAGGGTGATAGTATTAGAAGATGGGGCCTTGCGGAGCACGGAGGGTTGGAGGGGCAGGAAACCAGGTCACAAGATGATGAAATTATAAAAAGGACCCCTTGCGCCCTTGTCCCTCTGGCCCTGTGGGGATGCAGCGAGAAGTCCCCTTCCAGGAAGCAGTAAACAGGCTCTCACCAGGCACCAAATCGGTCGGCATCTTGACCTTGGACGCCCAGAACTGTGAGAAGTAAGTGTCTGCTGTCTATAAGCCGCCTAGTCTATGCTATTTTTATTAAACCAGCCCAAACAGACTAAGAGAGATGCTTTCTGCCAGATTGAACCAGGCTTAAACATTCTGAAGCAGCATCCGTAAAATGTCAGACACGGAGTGGATGTTATAAGCCATTTCCCTTATCCACCTGGGCTGGGGGCCTGGGGAAATTCAAGACAGATTTGGAGCTAAAGCAGATCCTATTATTCTCTCCACAGAGCAGAGGAGAGTTTTTTTGTGCGTTTGTGCAGGGTATTCTCATTCAGCATCCGCTCCCATCACTTTGCATCAGGGGAGCTAGAACGCTACAAGCCACATCTCCCAGAGGCCTGCCTTTTACAAGACGTCAGACGTGATTTAGGGTCTGCCAACAGACGCACCTGTGTAATATCTGGACCGGATGTCCTGACTCTTCTCTGCAGTGGTGGAGATTCACGCGTGAGTTTCCAGGCTCCTGACCCTGCCTTTCACTGCCTTGTCTCCAGCTCCACGCGCATAAAGCAGTGGTAATGCCTGGACCTCTGGATCACAGCTGCAGTGCACGACCTTGTCATTAGCGATGGCCCCCTCATTTTCCATTGTGTTAGCCTTCCATTGACCCTATGAGCGCGCCTGCTTTCCCATCTTCAATCTCTTTTGGCTTAAAACACCCAGAGTGGTTTCCGACTTTAAAGACACAACCTCCAACGTTTCATCAGTAAGTACAACACTTGCTGTCAGCCCTTGGTAGACACCCATTACTCTTAGATTAAGGCTTTAAAAATTGTTTTCCAAGAGTGGTCATTGAATTGTATCAGGTATCTTTTTCATATCTGTTGAGATTGTCCAGCCCTATGGTGGTTAACCCTTAATCTGGCGGAGTTACTTCTGGGCTAGTGTGGGGTTCAGGGCTTTAAACATTAAACTGAACAAAACTGGCAAAAAATCAATAGGGACTTCCCTACTGGTCCAGTGGCTGAGAGTCCTCATTCCTAATTCTGGGGGCCCGTGTTCAATCCCTGGTCAGGGATCTAGATTTCACATACTGCAACTATGACTCGGCACAGCCAAATAAATAAACACACAAGTATTTTTAAATATAAATAAATAAATAATCAACATTTTGAGAGGGTCTGGGAATCAACCAAAGGCAGACAATAAGCTGAGAAGTTCTTGCTCTTAGAAAACTGCCAGAGCTTCAGGTAAGAATATCAAGGGCCATGGTCTTCTTCTTACCTGGGGCTGCCCCCAGCCTCCCCATATGAGGTCAGCAGTACAGGTTGATCAGGGGTGGGGACTGATTACGGACAAGGGGGAAAAACCCAGAGTTTTGTAAGCTCAAGGCTGTTTGCTGAGACAAGCAGCAAACCAGTCAGAAATTTACCAGGGAGAGCCTGGAAAGGAAAGAGTGTGTAGAAGCCTTGAAATCAGTTGTTTTCAAGGCTGCCTGGGGAGCTACGTGCACGCGGGACACCCGAGGGAAGCTGGAAGGAGGCCGGCATAAAGGACAAGCCAAGGGAGGCTGGGCTTTGAGTCTGCACCACAGGGAGGAAGGTTAGGGCTCCAGGTGCCTGAGCACAAACTGTCAACATTATTGGCATCCACTGAGCCATGCAGACTCGGGGGTGACCCTGAGGAAGGCAGGCTGAAGACTCAAAATATTCGAGCCCAGATATGAGCAGCCACACACCACAGTGGGGATAGATCCTCCAACAAAAAACAAAACTCAAGACATCCAATGTTTAGGATGCTGCAGCTTCACTGCCATGGACCCATGTTCAATCTCTGGTTATAGAACTAAGATACTGCAAGCCCTGCAGTGTGGCAAACAACAACAACAAAAAAGTAATACACAAATGAATATTTCTTGGAATTCATTGGTGGACCTGTGGTTAGGGGTCCACACTTGCCTTGCTGTGGCCAGGGTTCAGTTCCTGGTCAGGGAACTAAGATCCCACAAGCCAAGAAGTATGGGGGGAAAAAAAGAAAAAGGAGGTGCTTCCCTAGTGGTCCAGTGGTTAAGAATCCACTCTGCAATGCAAGAGATGCCAGTTCGATCCCTGGTCCTGGAAGATCCCACATGCTTCGGAGCAAATAAGCCTGTGTGCTACAGCTACTGAGACAGCACTCTAGAGCTCAGGGTTGCAACTACTGAGTCCACGCACTGCAACTGGAAGCTCCAGTGCCTAGAGCCTGTGCTCCTCAACAAGGGAACCCACTGCAATGAGAGGCCTGCACACTGCTGCAAAGAGAGACCCCTGCTTGCTGCAACTTGGCAAAGCCCGCGTGCAGCCACACAGACCCACCACAGCCAAAACACAGAATAAATAAATAAACCTTTTTTAAAAGAGAGAAAGAAAAGAAAAAAAGAGAATATGGAGATGCTGTAATATGTTATTTTAAATGTCCACTTTCGACCAAAAATTATGAGACATCCAAATAAACAGGGGAGCGTGAGCCACACCCAGGAAAATACAACAGTTGAGAGAGACTGACTCTGCCCTGATGCTGGAGTTAGTTTCCAGGCCCCTATTAGAAATCTGTTCAAAGAACGGAAGGAGGCAGACACTGTTAAAATGATAAATTGTGTGTTACGTACATGTTGCCACTATTTTTAAACTGAATACGAGAAGGGGAACAAACAACTAAAGGAAAGTATGTCCACAGAATTAAGGAAAAAACGATGACCACTCAACAGATAGTTTCAGTAGAGAAACAGGAATGATCATTCTAGAGATTAAAGGTAAAACAACTGAAATGAAAAATTCACAAGATGGGCTCAACAGCAGACTTAACATCACAGAAGAATCCAATAACTACTTAGAAATGGAATTGCTGATTCACAGAGTAGGTGTAAGTTTAAATCCATAAGAAATTTTCAGGAAATTTAGCAGAGCTCTGCTTGTTCCTCATCTTTGCCAATAATTGTGATTATCAGAACTTTAATTGTATTGAATATGAATCCATATCTCATCGTGGTTTTCACTTTCAAAACTTCCCTGATGATGAATGAGGTTGAGCAGGTGTTGATGAGTCAACTGACCATTCCAGCATCTTTTTTGTGTAATAGTTGTTTCAGTTGTTTTATCCACTTTTGAATGCTTTCTAATTGAATTTTAGTAATTCTTTATGGGGATTCCCTGCTGGCTCAGTGGTAAAGACTCCTCCTGCTAATGCAGGAGATGCAGGCTCGACCCCTGGGTTGAGAAGATCCCCCCGGAGAAGGAAATGGCAACCCACTCCAGTATTCTTGCCTGGGAAATCCCATGGACAGAGGAACCTGGCGGGCTGCAGTCCATGGGGTTGCAGAGTCGGACACGACTAAGCGACGAAACACCAATATTTTTCTGTGGATTCAAGCCCTTTGTCAGATGTGTGTTTTGCAAATATCTTGCTCTCACGGCCAGCAATTTGCTGTTTTGTTGTCTCAGTGATACAGCATGGACTGTGTAAAGCTAATGTAATTAGACATTCTCAAAATTGACAAAGTCATCATCACAGTGGAAAACTTCAACATGTATCTCAGGAATTGGTAGATCAAACAAACCAGGAATAAATAACTCCACAGAGAATTTCAATAGCAGCTGTAACCAACGTGACGGTCCCAGGGCGGCCACTCTGACGGGCTTCAGGAATTCTCACTATGCAGAGGCTGCCCAGTCATCCAGGACCTAGAGGCTATTTACACTCAGCTACAGAGTAAATCTCAACATCAAAATACCACTTTATGCCCAGTTCGGCAAATTATTCTTTAAATGAGAACATCCAGGGCAATAAGAATACAGAAAGATGAACTGTCCTATCTATTTTTGGCATAAAAATTGGTCCAAGCCTTTGGAGAAGAACTTGGCAATATACAATTACAATATACAATATGCAATACAAATGCATGCCTTTTGGCCCAGGTACTCCACCATCTAGAACCTATGCTCCTGAAACATTTACACACCTGTGCAAATATATGTGGTTCAAGCATGCTTTTGCAGGTGACGTTGGGTGTGGCAATACAATGCAATTAGGTTCTGAGCGATTCGTCTCTCATCCATCTTTGGATCTCCCCTGGTGAGCTCCCTGACATTTCGTTATGCCTGCCTCCAGGGTTAGGGCAGCTCTATTCTCTGAGACTGGATTGACTCTTTTAAAAAATGTTTTCTGAGTTGTTCACAGTAGAATCACAAGTATACTGCCCACAACAAAGGTTCCTTCTCATTTTTTAGAAACCCTCCAGGCACTTCACAATGTGATCCCTGCCTGTGTATTACCCCCTGTGCGTGGTAAGTGACTTCAGTCATGCCCAAACTCTTTGTGACTCCATGGACTATAGCCCGCCAGGCTCCTTTGTCCATGGGATTTTCCAGGCAAGAATACTGGAGTGGATTGCCATGCCCTCCTCCAGGGGATCTTCCTGACCCATCGAACCTGCATCTCTTATGTCCCCTGCGTTGGCAGGCGGGTTCTTTACCACTAGTGCCCCCTGGTAAGCTCCATGAGCTACCCCCTCACCTGCCAATTTCCAGTTGTGTCCTCCAGCTCCATGGACTCCCTCAGCTGACCAACTTGTGCTGCTTCCCGCCCGCGGGTCCTAAGGGGAAGGGTCCCATCCCCTTCTGCCAAGCGCTGCCCCTCCTCTGCTTCATCTCTCTACCCGCCTCTTCCATCCCTCACATCCCACATCGCTGCCTGGCACAGCACAGCTCCAACTGATCCGGGTGCCATGCCCTCGGCTCCCCAGCCCTCTGTGCGTGCCAACTCCATCCAGAACTTTAGTTATGATACAGTCATCTGTCTTCCTCACCTTTTAGGACTTAGGTTCCCCATAGGGAGCCTAGTGTCTGGTACATGGAGTTTCACTTCCCCCTGAAAAAATATTTCTTTTTTTTTTTACTTGCATTTTTTAAATTTTTGAATAATTATTTAAAAAAATTTATCAGAGTATAATTTTTTACAATGTTGTATTAGTTTCTGCTGTACAACACTGTGAATATATTCTCTCCTTCTTGGACCTCCCTCCCGTGCACCCCCCATCCCGCCCCTCGAGGTCATCACAGAGCACTGAGCTGAGCTCCCTGAGCTACACAGTCGCTCCCCACTCTTTTACATATACTAGTATATACATCAATCCCAGTCTCAACCTGTCCCACCCTCTCCTTCCCTCCTTGTGCCCACAAGTCCATTCTCCACGTCTGCATCTCTATTCCTGGCCCTCAAGTAGGTTCATCTGTACCATTTTTCTAGACTCGATATTGTGCATTAATATACAATATTTATTTTTCCCTTTCTGACTGACTTCAGTCTGTATGACAGATTCTAGTTTTATCCACATCACTACAAATGTCAAAATATTTCTTAAATATACAGCTGATCACATGAATGAAGAGAGAGGAGCAGGACTTCCCTGGAGGTCCAGTGGTTAGGACTCCTCCCTTTCGCTGCCAAGGACTCAGATTGGATCCCTGACTGGGGGGAACTAAGAACTAAAATCTTACCAGCGTGGCCCCAAAAAAAGAGAGAGAGAGAGGACAGAAGAGCAAAAGTGGGGCATTCGTGCATCAGGGAGCAGTAAAGAGACCGACTGGACAATAGCGCCTGGGGAGGTGGGTAGATCACGCCTTTCAGCAGGCTTCTGTCCACACGGATGATCAAATTAGCTGAATTCAGAGCTTCAGAGGCAGGCACGGTTACAAAGAGCAAGTTCAGTTTCCTTTGGGAGCTGCCGAACTTTCAATTAACCTTTTTAATCCCCGAAAAGCAGCAGAGACCCCCATCCGCACACTTTGGTGTGCTCTGCAGCCGATTGAGGGGTGAGGGCGGAAAAATACCAGCCTCCATTTGGAGCGTTAAAGAGAAAACTATTAAAGCGGCATTTTTTTCTTTTTTTTTTTTAAGAGAGAGTACAAAGAAGAATCACGAGAAACCCCCGAAATTACAAGTGTGGGTTACAGTAATTGCTAAATTGCAGAGCTCCAACTTCATTAGACACACTCCCCCTCAGCTTGCACGGTTTTCCAGGGCTGTCTCGAGCTGACAAGCGCCAAAAAGCTCAGTGGGAAGTCTGGCAGGGAGTTGAGTGGGGCTCACGGGAGCTCCATCCTGGGCGAGGCTGGAATGCAGAGATGGGCCAGAACTAGTAAGTTTCTGTTCTCTAATCCTGAATTCCTGTGGGGGGACAATACAGCCTGCACAGGGGGCTGCAGGCAGAACTGGGAGGTTAGCAGGGTTTTTGTTTTTTTTTTTTAATTCTGCGGAAACAGCAATGATCTGTGGCCAATTGATTTGGAGGCCCCGAGAATTTGCCTTCAAAGACCCTGGATTCAGGCCGGTCTCCAGCATCATTTTCACCATTTCTAGCTGTGACATCTAAAGTTTCAAGGATAAATTCTCTCCTCCTCTGAGGATTATCACCCATCTCTGCACAAACGTGGTCTCCTTTGAACAGCACCCTCTTCCATGTTCATATCCCTGGCACCCCAGACACACCAGCTACATACACGTGTGTTCCGCTTACATCTTTCTCTGTTTTAGTGAATGAATGAATTTGGGGCTGGGCTGGGGCTTCGCTGGGTGGCACAGGCTTTCTCTGGTAGTGGTGCTCGGCTTCCCACTGTGGGGGCTTCTTCTCTTGCAGAGCCCAGGCTCAGCAGCTGCGGTGTGCAGGCTGAGTTGCAGCATAGCCTATGGGATCTTGCCCAACCGGGGATTGAACCTGTATCCCCTGCACTGGCAGACCACTTCTTAACCACTGAACCACCGGGGAAGCCTGCCTACCTCTTTCACATAGACACACCTTATGCTTTTCATGTTGCCTCCAAGCACTTAAGGCAAAGACCTGAGTCCCACCTTCAAAATTTCTGAAGTGAGCCAGGAGATGAATCTACAGCTTCATCAGAGTCCAGAGACAGCTCAGATGCATATTAGACTGATAGCCCTTCATAGTCAAGGCCCCGAGGAAGGAAGGGGCAAGTTCTTTTCCAGGGGAAATGTATCTATTTTACATACGACTGTTTTTTTTTTTTCTTTTTACACACAATATTTGGAGAAAATAAAAAATGGCATGCAAGGAAGCAGGTCACACGCAGGAAGGTGGGGAAGAGGTCCAGGTCACAGCTTCCCCTGAGGGGTTGCCCTGTGGAACCCGGCCCCACCCACTGGGTCCCTGCCTGCTTCTCAAGACCCGTGCCAGCAGGTCGGCCTCTAAACCATCCTAGCAGGGACTCCCCTGGTGGTCCACTGGGTAAGAATCCACCTTCCAGTGCAGGGGATGCACGTTGGATCCCTGTTCGGGGAACTACTATCCCAAGTGCTGTGGGGAACGAAGCCCGTGTGCCGCAACTGAGACCCAAGGCAGTCAAAAGGACAGAGCACCCTAGGCCCTGAGGAAGTGGCCTTCTTGACCAGTTCAGTTAATTTCTGGACTTCCCTGTGGTCCAACAGCTAAGACTCCATGTTTCCAGTGCAGGGGGCTCAGGGTCGATCCCTGGTCAGGGAACCAGATTCCACCTGCTGCCACTAAGACTCAGTGCAGCCAAATAAATAAATATTTTAAAAAACGAATCAAGTAACTCATATGACATTTCCATGGGTCCAGCAGGTTTCTGCCCTCATGAGGCTTCTGTTCTAGTGCAGGGGTCTTGGGGCCTCTGGTGAGTGTGGTCAGCCAATGTCCCCAAAAGTCACGTCTGCTGGAATCTCAGAATGTGACCTTTGGAAAGAGTCATTGCAGATGTACTTAGTTAAATCAAGAGCAGGTCCCACTGGATTCAGTTCAGTTCAGTTCAGTTCAGTCACTCAGTCGTGTCCAACTCTTTGTGACCCCATGAATTGCAGGCCTCCCTGTCCATCACCAACTCCCGGAGTTCACTCAGACTCACATCCATCGAGTCTGTGATGCCATCCAGCCATCTCATCCTCTGTCGTCCCCTTCTTCTCCTGTCCCCAATCCCTCCCAGCATCAGAGTCTTTTCCAATGAGTCAACTCTTCACGTGAGGTGGCCAAAGTAGTGGAGTTTCAGCTTTAGCATCATTCCTTCCAAAGAAATCCCAGGGCTGATCTCCTTCAGAATGGACTGGTTGGATCTCCTTGCAGTCCAAGGGACTCTCAAGAGTCTTCTCCAACACCACAGCTCAAAAGCATCAATTCTTCAGTGCTCAGCCTTCTTCACAGTCCAACTCTCACATCCATACATGACCACAGGAAAAACCATAGCCTTGACTAGACGGACTTTAGTCGGCAAAGTAATGTCTCTGCTTTTGAATATGCTATCTAGGTTGGTCATAACTTTTCTTCCAAGGAGTAAGCGTCTTTTAATTTCATAGCTGCAGTCACCATCTGCAGTAATTTTGGAGCCCCAAAATATAATGTTCTGAATGTTTCTGAATGTTGAGCTTTAAGGCAACTTTTTCACTCTCCACTTTCACTTTCATCAAGAGGCTTTTTAGGGGGCCCTAAACATTAAGAAAACGAAGATCATGGCATCCAGTCCCATCACTTCATGGGAAATAGATGGGGAAACAGTGGAAACAGTGTCAGACTTTATTTTGGGGGGCTCCAAAATCACTGCAGATGGTGACTGCAGCTATGAAATTAAAAGACGTTTACTCCTTGGAAGGAAAGCTATGATCAACCTAGATAGCATATTCAAAAGCAGAGATATTACTTTGCCGACTAAGGTCCATCTAGTCAAGGCTATGGTTTTTCCAGTGGTCATGTATGGATGTGAGAGTTGGACTGTGAAGAAGGCTGAGCGCCGAAGAATTGACGTGTTTGAACTGTGGTGTTGGAGAAGACTCTTGAGAGTCCCTTGGACTGCAAGGAGATCCAACCAGTCCATTCTGAAGGAGATCAGCCCTGGGATTTCTTTGGAAGGAATGATGCTAAAGCTGAAACTCCAATACTTTGGCCACCTCACGTAGAAGAGTTGACTCATTGGAAAAGACTCTGATGCTGGGAGGGATTGGGGGCAGGAGGAGAAGGGGACAACAGAGGATGAGATGGCTGGATGGCATCACGGACTCGATGGACGTGAGTCTGAGTGAACTCCGGGAGTTGGTGATGGACAGGGAGGCCTGGCATGCTGCGATTCATGGGGTCGCAAAGAGTTGGACACGACTGAGCGCCTGAACTGAACTGAACTGAAATCTAGTGACAGGTGTTCTTATGAAAAGAGGAGAGACTGAAGCAGCCACAAGCCACATGACGCCGGGAGCCACTGGATGCCGGAAGAAGGGAGGAAGGATCCTCCCCTTGAGGCTTCTGGGTGGGTGGGCCAGCAGACCCCAGATCTCCTCACCTCTCTTACCAGCGCTCTCAGCTTCCTCAGAAATTACACCCAAAACTTATATTGCCAGACAAGACACAGGCCACCCAGTTAAAGTTGAACTTCACATACATAAGGACTTCCCTGGTGGTTCAGACAGTAAAGAATCTGCCTGCAATGCAGGAGAACTGGGTTCGATCCCTGGGTCTGGAAGATCCCCTGGAGAAGGGAATGGCAACCCACTCCAGTGTTCCTCCCTGGAGAATTCCATGGACAGAGGAGCCTGGTGGGCTACCATCCATGGGGTCGAAAAGAGTTGAACTCGATTAAGTGACTAAGAATTTCACTTCTCACATACATAATGAATAATATTGTAGTGAAAAAAATCGCCATGCACTATTTGGGACATACTTACATTAAAAAAAAAAATCATCTGTGACTTATCTGAAATTCAGATTTAACTGAGCAAGCTGTGATTCTGTTTTCAGACACTGGCAGCCCTAAGAATGCAGTTGGGAAGGACTCATTCCCCCATCCCACCCTGGTCACCCCTCTGCTCCCTCAATCTCTCTGTGCCTTGCAGGGACCCTGTGGCTTTGCCAGCCCTGTTCTCAGCAGCCTCTCCCACAGCCCCCGTGGGTTTGGGCTTCTTTTTACTCTGGGATAGGCCTCGTTCCGCTCTCACCACATCCTGCCGAGGTGCAGGGGCCCCGGCCTGCTCCCCATCACTCCGAGGCACACACCTGGAGCCACACCCGCTGCTGTGAGACAGGCCAGGCCCAGAAGGGCTGAGATACAGACACGGCTTTAACACTTACTTTTAAGATTGCTTTATGGGCTTCCCTGGAGGCTCAGGGGTAAAGAATCCACCTGCAACGCAGGACACGCATGCAGGAGACACGTGTCCAATCCCCAGGTCCAAAAGATCCCCCGGGGAAGGAAATGGCAACCCACTCCAGCATTCACGCCTGGACAGAGGAACCTGGTGGGCTACATGGGGTCGCAAAAGAGTCAGATGTGACTGAGCAACTAAATAACAATAAATACATAATGAAGTTTACCGTTTCAGCTATTTTTAAATGGACAGGACTTCCGTGGTGGTCCAGTAGTTAAAATTCCTCACTTCCAATGTAGGGGGCGTGGGTTCAATCCCTAGTCAGGGAACGAAATAAGATCCCACAAGCCACGTGGCATGGCCAAAAATATAGATACAGCTTAGGGCATTAAGTACATACGCGCTGTTGTGCAACCGTTACCACATCCTCCTCCCGAACCACTTCTCTCCCCAGACTGAAGTTCTGTTCGAATGAAGCACACTTGCCCGCTCCCCCAGCCCCGGGCACCCACCACTCTAGCCAAGGATGTTCTAAGGGTTGTTGTCTTTCAGTCGCTCAGTCCTATCTGACTCTTTGCAAACCCATGGACGGCAGCACGCCAGCCTTCCCTGTCCTTTACCATCTCCCGGAGCTTGTTCAGACTCATGTCTATTGAGTCAGTGATGCCATCCATCCAACCATCTCGTCCTCTGTCGTCCCCTCTCCTCCCCTCAGTCTTTCCCAGCATCAGGGTCTTTTCCAACGAATCGGCTCTTCACATCAAGTGGCCGGAAGTATTGGAGCTCCAGCTTCACCATCAGTCCCTCCAACGAATATTCAGGGTTGATTTCCTTTAGGATGGACTGGTTGGATATCCTTGCAGTCCAAGGCACTGTCAAAAGTCTTCTCCAGCATCACAATGTGAAAGCATCACTTCTTTGGCTAAGGGTAAGAAGTTCTATAGATGGCGGCCAGCACCAGGCTGAGAAAGATGCCATGTGGTACGTATCCCCAACCCCCTCACCGTGGGGCCCCTGAGGGGATGCGGGAGCTGGGCAGAATCCTGATTCTAGCGGTACCCACCCTGGCTGAGCCAGCAAAGATGCCCCTGGGGCTTGCTTCCTGAGTGTCACGGCCCTAGACTCAGCTCCACCTGGGCGGTGTCCTGAGTCTCCCTCCCACGGGGTCACTCCACATGGCTGTTTCCTTCAGGGGACTTAATACTGCTTCATGGAACGGGCTCTGATGCTGTCACTAATCAGGGAGATGGAGAGGCCATGGCTGATTTCCACGTTGGGACTGCCTGATGCTGATGCACCTGGTACCCAGGGCGGGAGGGGGAGTGGAGAAGGGGGGAAAGAAGGAATTGGGGGAGGGGAGGAGGAGACTGCAGTGATGTGGGCAACGCCGGGCAGCATCTCCCCAGCAGGGCCGACGCCCCCAGTAATTAGTTTTTGAATCAGCTGGACGGCTCAAGCCCCACTCACTCTGGGCAGCTTTAATCAATTCCACTCCCTTTTCATTCTCATTATTCACAGCTGTCCTCTCTGAACCAAAAGGAAGATGCTTTCTCTGCTGGGGGTCTAGCCTGCCTGCAGCTATAGCTTCCCCAAGGCCCAGTGGAACCCTCTGTTTACCCGGGAAGTGGTGGCTACACAGCTGGGCAGGATGCCCACAGGACCCTGCAGGGCCGGGCGGGGCCCTGAGCACGGAGGGTGGCCTGCAGCAGGCGTGTCCCCGGGGCCAGTCCTGGGAACCCTGAGGCAGAGGCTCTGGAGGTGGTGGGGCTCACACAGACCCGTGAGGGGGCTGAGTGCAGGGAGGTGCCCTTGGGCCCTCAGTGTACAGGGAGGGGAGCTGGTGCATGGGAGCTTACCGGCCCGCGTCGCAGCCTGGCCTGCCCGCTGCCCCATCTCTGCCTGCCTTCAGGCCTCTCCGGCCTCCTGGCTCCCCCAGCTCCAAGTTCCCTCCTGGCTCAGAGCTTCGCACAAAGGAGGCCCATCCCGACACCACCCCGCAATGTGTTGGGTCCCCATTACGTGATCCTGCAGCAGCCAAGTTCTCCATCTAGCACTTGCCCCCATGGACAGCACATCACCGCTCGGTTCTTGGGGCCTCCCGCCCTGGCATTTTCCACCTGGTGTATGTGCTACTTTTATAGTCGGAAGTGGTGTTTACAAACAGGAGCACACCCATAAACAGACCCAAAAGGAGAGCTCTGAGTCAGCTGATTTCCAGCCGGCTTCCTCCCCAGGTGGAGCCCACCTGCCCTGGGTCCTTTACGAATGCACATGAGGCAGGGCAGGTCTGGGCAAGCCCGTAGGCTGCCAGTTGATTCTATTCTCTGGCTTGTCCACACCCTGCAGCCCAGAGCAAGGGAGGGGCCGACCCAGGACACCTGGTCCTCCCAGCCCTACTGGGACACCTCCCCACCCCCAGCAGGAGGCTGTGGCCCATCCTTGGGGCCTCCTGCTCACCCTCTGGGATGACTCAGGCGACAGCCTAGCCTGACTCTTAAAGGTCTTTGAGGAGCTCCTGGGGTTGGTGAGTCTGAAGCCAGGGTTCCGAGGGGCAGAAGGCCATGTGGGGTCTACGTGGAGATCAACCTGTCCGGGCTTCCCAGGATCTCCCTGGGTTTAGCATTGACATCCCAAGTCCCTGGAAACCCGTCATGGCCAGGCAAGCTGGGACATTAACTCACCTGGATCTACAGCAGGGGATTTGCTCGGTTGGGCAGGCCCCATCACCAGGCCGCTCCTCCTTGGATGGGAGGGGCAGGTGAGCTAGGTGGAGAGGATGGCCTGGGCCCCTCTTGGTCCCAGAATGAGGCTGGCTGTCGTTGAACAGGACAGCAGTGTAAGGGTCAGGGAGCAGGCTGGACATGGTCAGTGGGCCCCTGGGGGGACGAGCAGGATTTCTGAGCTGAGAGCAGGGCTTAGAGAGGGTGTCGGCCCCAGAAGGTCAGGGCCAGAGACAGACGGTGCTGGACAGGGGTGCCCAGCATGGGTGGCAGCGGGGACCGTTTTAGAATGGAGGAGCGAGGGGGTTTCAGGATCAGGGACTGCCGAGAGTTACAGGGATTGAGGGGCCGGGCGGAGCCAGGACAGCCTTGAGACGCCAGCCACCAGGGCTGCAACCCCGCTTGTGGACCAACCCCCACGCCCCCCGCCTGGGCGACAGCATACATTGGTGTCAATGACACACCTTGGGTCCTTAAGTAGAGGCTCCGTGTGGCCACGGTCCATCCATTCATCCGGAGACGAAGTCCACTTGCCTTCTCCCAAACGAGCCAACCTGCCCAACCGAAGGGGCAGGGAGGCCCCGAGGGGCGGAGATGGTCCTGAGGCCACCCCACCTGGCCTGTTGGTGGCAGAGGCTCGAGCCCAAGTCACCCAAGTCCCAGTTCAGGGCTTTTCTGCTCCCCCTGAGACTGGATCGGGGCAGGAATGGGGGTGTCATGGGTTGAACAGTGACCGCCCCCGATCCCCCAAATCAACGTCCACTCAGAACCTTATGTGGCCTTATGTGGACACATGGTCTTGGCAGTGTTAAGAACCGAGATGAGGTCACCCAGGATTAGGCTGGGCCTGAGATCCAATGAGAAACACCGGGAGAGGATCGAAGCAGAGATTGGAACTACACAGCCAGCAAAGCTGGAAGAGGCAGGAAGGCTCCACCCTGGGCCTTCAGAGGGAGCCTTGTCCTGCCGACACATGACCTTGGATGTCTGACCCCTAGACTGCAAGAAAACCTATTTCTGTTGCTTTAAGTCGCCCAGTTTAGGGTGGCTTGTGATGGCTGCCCCAGGCCACCCCGCCAGGAGGGAGAAAGGGGCTAGTAAGGCCCACACGCAGCTAAGAAATACCCAGATCCCCGGTCTAGATGCCCCACTCGGGATGCAGGAAAAAACCGCGCAGGGCAGCCTCTTTTATTCCAGTCGTTTGGTGACTGAGTTCTCTTGGAATAAATTGGTATGAAACGATTGTCAAACACTGACCAGCTCATAGGGTTCACTGCAACAAACTTTGATTTCAAGAAGAAAAACATTATTTCCAGGATACAGTCATAGAAGCAGCGCACAGCACTGCCCGGTGGAATGCCTTCAAAGCCTCCTTTTAATGAATAAATTAAGACTCTGTTCGCTTTTCAATCATCCCCTTAAATCAGTGCTTCTAAGTCCCTGAAACCTTTCTTCCTCCCAAAAGGAGATGAAACAATTCCCCAGCAATCACTTCCACGCTATCTTCACACTCATCAAAGGAGCGCCACACTTTCGGGGTCAGAAAAGAGGGGAAAAAAAAAATCCCCACTCCAGAGTCTTCCGGGTTTGCATTTGGAACATTTATTTCAGGAAATACATTTTCAACACTTTGTTATTTATACAAAAAGAGACGAATTTCTCAGGAGGCACATAGCGAAAGGCCACTGTGGAACAGATCCCAGTGAAACTAACAAGTTTTCAAAAATCTGGCTACAGAGAAGGAAGCGAAGGCGTCCCAAGACGGGCCGGCTGGACTGGTCCACGGCCGGGACCCCGACGCTGGCGACGGACGCGTCCTTCAACATCTTGGTTTTGGCAAAAATGGCAAGTCGGCAAGTAAACTGTTTCTACTAAGGGGTCCTTCCTCTCTTAGGTGGGGAGAGAGTAAACACACGAAGCAATGACCTACACACACATGCGCGCACGCACACACACACACACCAGTCAGTCTGCACCCACCCCTCCCACCTTCTCATGGGCAAGAAGCCAGCCTGGGGCCTGCAGACGGTCACGGATCATTGACCTGTGTCTGAGCTCCCCGGCCCGGGGCCATGAGGACGTGGAGCCCGACTGTGGGCCGTGGATACCTGACCCCTATCAATCCCTCTCTGGGGGTCTTTATGATGGGCTCTGGGGGCGGGGGAGGTACAGGGCCCCAGGCACATCAGGGCAACACAGTCAGGCTTGCCTGGCCTCCCACCTCCCTGGTCGTGGTGTCAGCCAGGCCTCGGTCGGGGGGGGCTGTGTGTCTGGGGCGGCCAACTGGGCATTCACTTAACCAGAGCGTCTCGGGCCAAATGGATGTCTAAACAGACAGATACACTTCCCTGGTCACACGGGGTGGGGGCGGGGCCGGCACCAAGCCCACGAGAGCCCCTCGCCCCCCACTTCCTTCTGGCACCTGCCAGCACTTGACTTCCTCCTCAGCTCCTCTACCAGATTCACTCGCTTGGACCTTCCCAAAAATCAGGGCGGGGCAGGGTGGGCCTTTTGCTTCCTTTGAATCCTCAAACTCCAGCGGGGGTGGGGAAGGGGGCGGGACATAACGGGAGGTAAAGACACATCTCCCTCTCTCCACCTTGTCCCAGCTCCCTGCCCAAGGGGACAGCTGCGGAGAGCTGGTGGCTCGTGTGCACGGCTGAGATAAAGGCACTTTCTGCTCCAGGACAGGCTCACGGGCGGGCGGGCAGCAGCCAATGGGCAACTTGGATCCTGTGGAATGAACTGCTCTCCCCTAGGGGCGGGCTCAGGGGCTCCCCAGCGGCGTGCAGGGAGGCAGGGGCAGGAAGGGGCCCCAGGTCCACCGGCAGGGTCCCATCTTCCCGCGGGCACCACCCCGCCACGCTCCAGGGGCTCTAAGAGCTGGGGGCCACTCCTGGGGCCTGGAGTGGGGGCAGGGTGGGGAACTGAGTCAGTGGTCCTCCAGCCCCTTCTGGACCTCAGGGAGGGCCAGAGAGCCGCCCCCCACTCCAAGCCACCCCCCCCACTCCCAGTCCTGGTCCCCGTAGTCAGTGGGCTAATAACAAACATACTCAGAGGGCGCTCGTCATTCTGTTACTTGGCAGGTGTGAAGGGGCGGAGATCGAGGACACAAGGAGAAAATTATATAAAATAAAAATGGGGCGGGTGGCGGGTGGCGGGAGACGGTAAAGATTCGGGGTAGGGTCCCGGGGCAGGCGGTGTCTACATCTCCTGGGCTTCGGGTGCCTTCTCCTCGACGCCGTTGGCCACGGCGCTGCTGCCCTCGTGCAGACGCTTCACGCGGTAGGCTTCGAAGTGGATGGTGCTGGTGATGTCTTTGATGTTCTGCATGTGTGTCCTGGGAGGGGCACGAGGGAGGGGTCATGAGGGGGGCCAGGGGTGAGGGGGCGCTCCTGCTCACTCAGCCTGCCCTCCCCACTCCCAATCCCCACTACACGGTCCCCCAGGCCGGCGAGGGGGTGCGGTTCTCCAGCACGGCGCTTTAGTCCCACCAAGACAGACCAAGCCTGGACAGGAGCATGTGGGGGTGAGGAGGCGGAGCTCCATGGCAACCCCTGCCACTCTCAGGACCACGTTTTCCAACACAGCCCCTTTTCTGTGACAACTCAATCGCCAGTTCAGGGACAGGCTGAGTGCAGAGGCCCCCGGTGGTGGGCAGGGCTGGAGTGCCCTTGCTCTGGTTCAGAAGAGCCAGGGCAGCGGCCAGTTGTGCTGGCAGGCAAGGGGCAGCGGCCTGCAGCAGGCAGGTGAGGGGCCTGGGGGTAGCAGGTTACTGGTACCCCTGTAGTCATGTGTTGAAGCATCCCTTCTCCACTGACCATCAGGGCAGGTTTGCAAAGGTGTCAGAAGGGCATCCTTCCGCAGCCAGGCTCTCCAGCACAGGGCAGTTAGCTCCTGGAAGCCAAGTCCTCCCCCAACTTGGAGGCCATGAGAGATGGTCCCGTCCCTCCTAGTGACTTCGTCCATAGCATCCGTCGTGCTGGCTGAGAAGCTGGGAGCCCCTGGCACCCCGGAGGGAGCCCCCACTGTCTCTGTTCACCTGCCCAGGCCCTGGCCTCACCACCTGGGCTGAGGACGGACTCCTCCTTGCCTGGGCTCAAGGAAACTGAGGCAGGGCCTCCACCAGGTCAGAGGACAGACACACGCCCAGCACCCGAGACCTCCTGGGGCTCAGGCTGCAGCGATGCAAACTCAACACTTTCCCAGGTGAAAGTAAAAAAGATTTTCACTGCTTGCTTCATTTCCAACAAGGCATTTTAAGACAATGGGGCTCCAAGGAGGAAGGCAGATGGGTGGGGTGTGCTGGCTGCTACTCAAGACCTCCGCCGGCTGGTCCATCACCCTCACCCACGGCCCACAGCCCTGACGGAGGCCCCTTCTGGGCTGTCATCCCCTCCCCACCCAAGCACCGGACCCGCCTGGCTCTCACCTGATAAGGAGGTCTCTCAGGTAAGCAAACTCACAGTGAGTGGTGTTCTCGACTGCAGAGGAGAGAGAGGAAGCATTAAGATCAGGAAAGCCCTTCCCAGCAATGCTGGGCAGGTAGATGGGCGGGGCAGGGGGGCCACAGGGGTGCACCAGGCACCTCAGCTCCTGCCCTCCGGGGAGATGGCACTGTCACCTGGTAAGACAACTGCGGGGGAGAGAGTGCTACGCTAAGCAGGAGGGGGCCCGTTGCTCCTCCATGGGGGCCCGGGGGTGTCCCAGGGGAGACCTGAAGATGAGAGGGGTGCTGGGAACAGAACAAGGCAGGAACCGGGGCTGGGGTTTCTCCCCCACGTGCTCAGGACACACGCAAGGACACATGTGTACAGAGGTCGCACACTGGGGATGACCGCTCGCATTGAGCTCAAGAGCCAGCAAACCTGAGCCCTGGGCTGCCTGGGAGGGTACACACGGGAACACACTAAAGCCCCTTGGAGTGCTGAGCACAAGCTGAAAGCAGCAGCTAGCTCTGGGGATGCGGGAAGACGGGCAGGGAGGGGCCCCACAGGCACCCCGGAATGGGCTAGTGATGCCCAGTGCTGCATAGAAACTGTCTGCCTGCTGTGTGGTCGTCAGCTGCCAGTCACCCTTTAAAGGGTGCTGAGTGGCATCACCTGGACTCAGGGAGGCTGTCCTCTGAGGTTCTGTGGGGGCGTCCGGCCCACGGGAAGGAATCCCCAATCTCCATACACCCTACAAGAGACTTCTCATTTGTGGTCGTAGGGAGGTGCGGCTCGGAGGTGGAAAAAAAACAAAAAAAAACACTCTGCCCAGCTTCCACGGCCCGTGAGGCCTGGCTCCCAGGTCCAGGCTTCCCCATCCCAGGGAAGCAGGGCCTTTCTCAAAGTTAAAGGGTCGATACAGCTAGCAGATAGATGGGGAAACAATGGAAACTGTGAGATACTTTATTTTTCTGGACTCTAAAATCACTGCAGATGGTGATTGCAGCCATGAAATTAAAAGACGTTTGTTCCTTGGAAGAAAAGCTATGACCAACCTAGACAGCATATTAAAAAGCAGAGGCATTACTTTACCAACAAAGGTCTGTCGAGTCAAAGCTATGGTTTTTTCATGTCATGTATGGATGTGAGAGTTGGACTATAAGAAAGCTGAGTGCCGAAGAATTGATGCTTTTGAACTGTGGTGTTAGAGAAGACTGTTGAGAGTCCCTTGGACAGCAAGGAGATCTAACCAGTTCATCCTAAAGGAAATCAGTCCTGAATATTCATTGGAAGGACCGATGCTGAAGCTGAAACTCCAATACTTTAGCCACCCGATGTGATGAACTCACTCATTGGAAAAGACCCTGATGCTGGGGAAGATTGAAGGCAGGAGGAGAAGGGGACGACGGAGGATGAGATGGTTGGATGGCATCACCAACTCAATGGACATGAGTTTGAGTAAGCTCTGGGAGTTGGTGATGGACAGGGAAGCCTGGCGTGGTGCAGTCCATGGGGTCTCAAGGAGTCGGACACGACTGAGTGACTGAACTGACCAACTGACAGCCGGCAGGGGGACCAGGGTGGTAAAAGGCCGAGTGGCCCACCCGCCAACTTAGGCTTCCCAGGTGGCACTAGTGGTAAAGAACCCGCCTGCCAATGCAGGAGACACGAGAGATGTGGGTTCGATCCTTGGAATCAGGAAGATCCCCTTGAGGAGAGCATGGCAACCCACTCCAGTATTCTTGCCTGGAGAATCCCATGGACGGAGGAGCCTGGCGGGCTGCAACCCCATAGGGTCACATGGAGTCGGACACGACTGAGGTGACTGAGCGTGCATGCACACCCCTGACCCCTGCCCTCCTTCCTCTCCCATCCCCTACCCTGCAGGGCTGCGCCCACAGTAGAAACCTCTGCTGGCTGGCTCTCACGCAGCCTTTCCATCTAACTTGGAGAAGCACTGAGAGTAGAGCGAAGAACAGGGCTCTGAACCTGAAGTGACTGTCTGACCACTGGATCCCAGGTTGGGCAAGTTATTCTGGCCTCTCTGAGCCTCCATTTCCTCATCTGTAAAATGGGCATAATAATGCCTCCCACCTCTCAGGGATGGGAGAGAATGAAATGAGTTAACTGTGCACTTTATCACACCTGCCCTCCTCTGAAAACATTCGGGCAGCTTCCAAGGATGAGTAAAGTACCTCAGGACGGTGGTGCGCAACCCAGGAGTAGGAAGAAGAGGGAACTGGGGCTGGAGAGGGTGGGGATGAGGAGAGGCACAGAGCAGCCTGCTCTCCGGTCAGCTCTCAATTCACAAGGTCCCAGAGATTTAAAAAAAAAAAAAGTCACCAAAGTCTTGGGGAAGTTCAACTACTCTAATGGCAGAAACTCCTTCCGGGACCTCACGAAGGCTGCTGGGAAGTCAGAGCCACTCCCCCGCCACCATCTTTACAGGTTCTGTGGGGCTGTTTCTCATCACCGCCCTCAACGTGGGCTGGCAGCACCATAGCAACGCACAGTTCATTTAAAGTGCGGGATCCAGGCCAGAGCAGGAGAGCAGGGACACAGAAAACCAACCTCCCTAATTTCCCAACAATTTCCTTTACCGCCTGCCGGCAGGGCCCAAGTTGGCCACCAGAGGGCAGCAGAGGCTATCAGAGGCGGAGCTGCCCTTCCCTGCCCCTCCCCAATGGCCCTTTCTTTTTCTTTTTCCTTTTTTCAAATGTACTTGTGCTGCGCCACGTGGCGTGTGGTATCTTGGTTCTTGACCAGAGATCATATCTGTGCCCCCTGCAGTGGAAGTGTGGAGTCTTAACTACTGGACTGCCAGAGAAGTCCCCCCACTGGCCCATTCTTATCCCAAATCCTCCAACACACTTTACAAAAAGGTTTCTAAACAGCAAGATTTCAGGAAGAGGAGAAATGGAAGAGGCGGGGCCAAGACGGGATGAGCCGAGGATGAAGCCTAATTAAGACATCTAGGCGGGACAGGGAGGTGAGGGAATTTAACAATAACCCAGGTAAAATGAGGCTGGGAGTGCTCACTAGATCAGTTTTCACTATATCATTTCCTGCTAATACAATGAAAGTATATGAAAAATGAAGTATCTGCTGTCCTGAAAGCTCCGATGGTCTTTGAGACATTCTCCGATTTCACTAAACTCCTGGCACAAGGTGCTCACTTTAAGGATGGCAAAAACAGGACCCAAGGGATGATGGGACAAGCCCAAGGTCACAGGGACATGCCCAAGGTCATGAGCTAGGTGTGGGATGGGGTGGTAGCAGGGGGAGTTGAAAGCAACTGTTGAATTTTCTGCTTCCTTCTCTATGCTGGGCCTTTCAGCCAAGTGAACAGGGAGCAAAGTGGTCCATTTTAATCTGTTCTAAAGAGGGAAGGACAGAACAGAGAGAGGGGGAAGGAAACGCCCAGGTCCGCCCCACCTATGGTCACCTGTAGTGGGTTGGATGGTGTCCCCCAGACGTCCAGCTCCCAACCCTGGGCACCAGTGAATGGGACCCTATTTGGAAAAAGAGTCTGTGAAGGTGTAATTAAAGTAAGGATTTCAGGGACTTCCCCAGTGGTCCAGTGGTTAAGAATCCATCTTCCAATGCAGGGGATGCAGGTCTGATCCCTGGTTGGGGAACAAAGATCCCACATGCCAGGGGGCTCCTGAGCGCCACAACCAAGACCCGATACAGCAATAAACAAATGTATCTACCTCAAGAGGGGATCACCCTGGATTTAGGGGGGCCCTAAGGTCAGTGACAAGTGCTCTTAGCAGAAGAGAGACACAGGCGCATAGAGGAAGGCAGAGCAGAGACCGCAGGGCTGAACCTACAAGCCAAGGTCAGCTGGCAGCCACTAGGAGGGGGGCCGGGAACAGAGTCTCCCCTGAGGCCTCCAGAACACTGAGGATGAACTTCTGTTTTAAGCCACCCAGTCTGTGCTGGTCTGTTGCAGAAGCCCCAGGACATGAAGATGTGGGGGTCCTGGAACTCCGAGGGGGCAGGGAGTGAGGAGGGCATCTGGTTCTGCGCTGGACAGAGCTCCAGCCCAGCCCTTTCCCCAGGCCCAGAGAGGTGGGGTGACTTGTCCAGGGTCACACAGCATGCCTGGAAAACCCCAGCACCAGGACCCTGGCAGAGCCTGTCATACCTCCTTCCTGCCTGGATGCGGGGGACTGGGATGGAGGCACAGCTCCATCAGCTAATGGCTGTGGGCCCCGGACAAGACACCTAGCCCCTCATTTCCTCCACCAAGCAGGACCCACAGGAGCCCTTCCTGTGGCCGAATGGGCAACAGACGAGGTCCCAAGAGCAGCTGGTCAGGTCCAGGTGCGCGGCTCCCGGGTAGCAGAGGCAGCTTTCCTCCTGACTGTCTGGAAGCCCCGGCACCAGCTCGGCCATTACCTTCGATGGTGCCCCACTTGGTTTTCCTTCCAAGGATCCTCTTCCCGTTTACTTGGTACTCGTGGTCACTGCCCACCACGGCGAACGGGATCATCTCCTGGGGGAGGGGCGGGAGGCATTGGTCACTTGTGTGTGCAAAGGCCGGTCCACTCCCTGAGCCCCTGGCAAGAGCTGTCCTGGGTCGGGCCTCCAGCACTGAGACCCCTTGGCCTAAGACAGCTGCACGTGGACCCTCTAGCTCCAACCCCTCCTAGCCCAGATAACACTTCCTTATGGCTCAAGACCATCCCACCTGTTTTCCTGGACCCCTGGAAAGATCCCCACCCATGTCCTCTAGCAGGAAGTGAGGGGCCTCTGGAAACAGCAGTCTGATCGGTGCACTCACCCGGAATTTCTCATTCACCAGCCGGTCCTCAGAGTCCTCGTCAAACTCCTTCTGGGGGTACACGTCAATGCCATTGGATAGCAGGTCCGCAGTGATCTGAGGGTCCAGAGGGGAGACGAGTGGGCACCGTCCATGCAGCAAACTGGACCAACCCACTGTGATCTGCCTGTGCTGTGACCTCCACAAAGCAAGTGGCCCCAGGCTCAGAGTCAGGGGTGGGCTCTCGGGGGCTGCTAACTGTCTAGCTCTTGTGCCTCTGGAGTGGAGGAGGGGCAGCTGCAGACCTGCCTGCCGGGAAACCGCAGCCACCCCAGAGACCCGGGGTCACCATCCCAGGCACGGGGCATCCCCGTCCTGAATTCCACCTGGACACCCTCTCACTGCAGCGGCGCATACCGCACAGGGGCATCTGCGTGCGTCAAACTGTCCCCAACCACCCTTTGCAGCGACAGCTGCCCATACGGATGGTGATCGGTGACGACGTCCCTGTGAACAGCTGTCGTTTCTGCCCTGAGCACAGACAAATGCCCAGGGGGCACCTTTGGGGGCTTCCTTGTTCTTTTCCCTCCAGACACATCCGTTGCTAGGGCGCTGTCCTCCCCTAAGCATGCTGGGAAAATCCCTGGACCTAAGGGATTATGGGTGGAGCTTTGGGAATGAGGGTTAGGAGTCTCCGCACTCAGAGGCAGAGGCTCTACAGGAACCCAGGGTTCACCCTCCTGTTCAGAGAGCAGTCCAAGTGGAACAGCAACTGGGAAGGAAGCCACCATCTGTCCTGGAAACTGTCTCTTCCATCTAATAAAAACTGGGGATTTTGTCTGATGGCCTTGCTCCCACCAAGGGGGATGGCGGGCAGAGGCGGAGCCCTACCCGTTGTTTGAAGTAGACCCTCTCCTCCAGGGTCAGCGTGTCGGCCTTGGCAATGACTGGGACAATGTTGACCACTTTGCTCAGGCGCTTCATGAACTCGATGTCCAGGGGCCTGAGGCTGGAGCAGAGGGACACAGACGAGGGTGTGGGGGAGGAACATGGAGCGGGACAGAAACTCGGAAAGGGGGCCCACTCCTGCCTGGAGGGAGCTAGGGGGAGGCCCCCAGGGTGCCTGCAGCTCCCAGGCGGGTGTATGCCAAGGTCAAGGCTGTGGGCTGAGCGCCAGCCAAGGCACTGGCGAGGGACAGAAAAAGCAAAAGAATCCTGGGCCACCCTGACCCGCGGGAGGAAGGGGTGGGGGGCCAGACCAGCTCTGAGCAGCCTGGGGATGAGCTCCCAAAGCCCCCAGTGTGTCCACTGGGAGAAGGGCTGCCACCGGCTCAGAGGGCCATCAGATTGTGGGGCGTCACTCTCTGGGGGCAGATGGGCGCTCACTCAGCCCCATTTCCCAGGATGAGCTGGGGGCTGCTGTCCGGGGCATCCCCAGCCCCTTGCCCACTGGCTCCAGGTGTCGAAGGTCTGATGCGGGAAAAGGCTACCCCTCAGACCCTCCTCACACCCCCCACCCCGACCCAAGATAGTTCTCAGCAGCTGTGGGGCAGGGCGGCGGGGCTCCTGAATGGCTGGCACCGCCTTCCCACCAGGACCAGAGCTGTCCCTGCTGTCCCCGAAGTTGGTCACAGACTCAGTGTGAGGGTGAGGCGGGCCCCAGGAGGAGGTCTGAATGGTGATGGGGAGGAGCCACCCGATCCCCCGGGCTGGGGTCTGGGGGGGCGATGGCGTGGCGCCCCGCTGGGTCACCACAGCAGCAGCAGGGCCCACCCTCAGCCCCCTGCCTCCAGCAGCGCCTCGGTGGAGCAAAGCCTGGACCAGCTGCTGTGGGACTCGCGGCTGAGCCCCCTGCCCCTGCGCAGACCCTCGCCGAGGGTGGATCAGGGACTCGCTTGGTTTCCCACGAAGGCCCCCAGGTGAGGCCCATGGCTCCTGCCGGCTTCCTTCCTGTAACCGGTACCTGCGAGGCTGGGCCCCAACCCTGGGCTTTGTGCTTCTAGTAGAACGGAGTGTAGGACAGTCAGAGCCAGAGCCTCAGGCCATGGTGACCAGCCGGACCCCGGGCCCCAGCAATCCCCCTGTCGACCCTCGCTGGCCCCTCCCCACCCACTCCCGGCGTCCACTGGGTGCTGGGCTCCCTTCCTTCCCACGTCCTGATTCAGGACGAGCCTGAGGGTGTCCACCAGGCGGTGGAAAGACACCTACGGGTGGCAGGTGCAGATGGAGCCACAGGGAGCCAAGGACAAGGGGTCTGTGAGGCCCTCCAGGCCCATCTGAGGCTTCCCTGGTGGCGCAGTGGATGAGAATGCAGGGGATGCGGGTTCAATCCCTGGTCCATGAGGATTCCACATGCCGCGGAGCAACTAAGCCCACGCGCCCCAACTACTGAGCCCGCCTGCTGCAGCTTCTGAAACCCTCGTGCCCTGGGGCCTGCATTCCACCAGGAGAAGCCACCGCAACGGGAAGGCGTGCACCACAAGAGCAGCCCCCACTTGCTGCAACTAGAGAAAGCCCGAGCAGCAACAAAGACTCAGCAGAGCCAAAAATAAATATATAAATTTAAAATACAGGTGTGTTTTAAAAAGGGGCTTCCCAGGTGGCTCAGTGGGTAAAGAATCCGCCTGCAATGCAGGAGACGCAGCTTCAATCCCTGGGTCGGGAAGATCCCCCGGAGGAGGGCATGGCAACCCTCTCCAGTATTCTTGCCTGGGAAATGCCATGGACAGAGGAGCCTGGCGGGCTACTGTCCTTGGGGTCTCAAAGAGTCGGACATGACTGAAGCGACAGCATGCATACACACACACACGTTTAAAGAAAAAAATCAGTAACACTGGCCTTACTCACATGCACAATTAACATTCTAAACAATCAAAGAGCGCATCTGCCCTCATGAGGGAGACCACCCCTGCTCAAAGGAGGCGAGGAGATCCCCGACCTCTGCTCCAGGGCACCCACCCCATGCCAGCCTCACTGACTTGTACGTACATCTGTAGCTGCGGATGGCACTGGCAGGAGAAAGCAGCTCTCTCCAAGGTGGCCTCAGCTAACAGCCCTTATCCAGCCCTGCCCGGGAACAAGCCCACTGTTCTCTGTGCTCCAAGCCCTCCTCGGTGTATGTGTGGGGTCCCTGCCGGGGTCTGTTATCGCATCATCAGCACTCCCTTATGGACTAGCGACCCGCACGGAGGGGCAGGTAAGTGCTAAAGACACACAGCTGGAGAGTCTCTGCCCACCTGCCAGGCCCATCAGAACGCCTGCCCTGAGAAGGCACAGCCCAGGCTCCGGACCACCCCGGGCCCAGCCGGTCCTCCGCCCTCCCGGGCAAGCTGGATGGTGACAGGTGGGTGAGACGCAGGGTAGGGGCCAGAGGGAGGTCGGGGGCACTCAGGCTGCGCGCCAGGGGCACGTACGAGTGGCCGGTGGCGGGGATGAAGTACAGGCAGCAGTGGACGCGGGTGTCCGGGATGCGCTTCTTCCGGTTGATGTTGACCTCCTCTTGCAGGTACTTCTCGTACTGGTCGTTGATGAACTTCATGATGGGCTGCCAGCTGCATGGAGGGACCCAGTCAGTGAGCAGGGAACCCCCACCGCCCCAGCTGGGGAAGCAGCCCCCTGCCCCCCAATCCTCACCTGCAGGCCCCCAATTCCCCAAGTCTCCACCCAACACCGGGAAGCAGGGGGTGGGGGTGGGGGTGGGGTGGGTACCACCTGAAATCCTGAGTGCAACAGAGACCTGAAACAGCCTCCCAGGCTGACCTGTGACCCCAGGGGTGGGGGGAGGGGCGAGATTTCCAGCAGCCTCTCGAGGGCTCTTCCGCCCGGGGCAGTGGTCCCCTCACCAGTTCTCATTGTTGATGTGGTCCCCGAAGCCCGGCGTGTCGATGACTGTCAGCTTCATGCGGACGCCCTTCTCCTCAATATCTATACACAATCACAGCCCCCGCCGAGTTCACGGGGGAGACTCGGGACCTGTGCACATAACCGCCCCCTACCGACCAGGCTGCCCGACCCACCCTGCCCCAAAGAGGGCAGCCTCCTGCAGCGCCCCCAGGATGATGCCAGGGAGATGCCAGTGTACAGCAGTGAAGCCCCCTGCCCATGCTTTTGGGTGGAAAACTCAGCTGTCTCCAGAGGGCTCTGACCAGGGCCTGCAGGGATCCTGGAAGGCATCCCTGACTCCTCGCCCTCCTCCCACCCCACTCCAAGTCTCAACATGCCCAGAGGTGCTGCCCCGAGGGACCTGACTCGGTACCCTGCCTCCAGCCCCTGCCTGGCTCTCACCGTGTGTGATGGACTTGATCTCAATGGTCTTAGGGATGCGCTCCTCCGAGGTGGGCTGCACTGACTTCCGGCTGATCTTGGATTTGAAGAGGGTGTTGATCAAGGTGGACTTTCCCAAGCCGCTCTGCCCTGGGGAGAGAATGGGACTGGTCGGCAGGGTGCTCCAGAGACGGAGGCTCAAGCACCTGGGAGGTGGCGAGGCCTGGGCATCATCCCCCAGCTCTCCTTAGTGGGGCTCCGGGTCAGGGGGCAGTCAGGAGGCAGGAAGGGCTGGGTGCCTGGGCAGTGGCCAAGCTCTCGCTGTACTTTGTGGCAGAGCAGGACATGGACCCCTTGCCTTTTGACCACAGGGTGGTCAACCTGCCCCATGCAAGGTCCTAGGGCTCCCGGGAGGAGTTGGGGTTCAGACGGGGTTGGGGAGGGAAAGTGGCGGCTGGCTCCTCCAGTGTGATCCACCCTTAGCTGTGGGACATACCAGGATCCACGTGAAGTTTGATGGAAAAGCCCTACAGAGGCCCCCACCGGAGGGTCTGTATCCCTCATCGCTAGACCACCCACGCTGCAGGGTTCCCGTCCAAAGCCCTGGGGATCACCTCGGTAGAAGAGTCCACACGCTCGTCTGTCCTGCAGGCCAGGCCTGTCACCCCGTTTTACAAGGGCCTGTGTGGCCGGCCGGGGAGGGGCAGGGGGGCTTCCTTGTGTGGCTCTGGGCGGCTCACCGGCCGGATGAGAGTGGGGGACTTACCCACCACCATGATGTTGAACTCGAAGCCCTGCTTCATGGCCTTCCTGCGCATCTGCTCCAGGATGGAGTCGATCCCCACGTAGCCGAAGTCCACGGAGGCCTTCTCGTTCCGTGGCGCAGGTGGCTGCTTGAGCGCGGCATCTCTGGGGGTGTCAGCCATGTCGCCAGCGCTGCTGGGAGCTGCCTCGGGGGCTGCAGGAAGAGGAGCGGGCACATTAGGGGGCAACGGTGGGGGAGGGAGGACACGCAGGTGGGGGAAAATGAGGCTCAGTTGCCCAAGAGACCCGGAGGAACACCTCAGGGCCAGACCCCTCGGGCGGAGCTGTCCTGCCGCCGTCTGCCTGGCCCACAAAGCCTCACCCCACAACTCAAGTCTTGAGCCAGGACAAAGGAGAGGACAACCCTCTGAAGGGAGGCCGGAGGGAACCAGCCAGTCCCAAGCACCTGCCGGTGGCCCCGGGCCGGCGGGAGTGCGGAAGGAGGGCGGGGACGCAGAGTTAGCTCCTCCTGGCACAGGGGTTCCACTGGTCCCTGGGTGATGGCAGGAAGGAGAGGGCCCATGGGCAGCACCTGCAGGTACTGCCCCCTGCCTCCCACCCTGGACTGGATTCAAGTGTCTTCTCTCTGGCCGCCCAGCACCTGCGGGGCCCCACGCCCACAGCCTGGGAGGCAGTTTTGTTTTCAGGTCTGCAGACAGGCAGATGGGACTGAGCTGCTCAAAATAACTCAGGCTGCTTCGGTCTACAGGTCAGAGCCTTCCTCCTCTCCTCCTGGGCTGCCCTAAGAGTCCACGTGACCCAGCTGGAGGCCTGGGGGCGGTGGGGGAGACGCCCAGAAAGCTCCCAGTGGGCCTGCACAGCTGCTCAGGGCGCTCAGGACCATGTGGGTTCCCCACCAGGCTCAGCGGCATCCCAGTGAGTCCCCCCGCCCCCGCCACCACGACGTGCACATCCAGACCAAACCCTTCCCCGACGGCCCTCCCCACCCCTTCCCCCCTACCCCCTCCCCTGCCCCCGCGGGTCCAAGCTCTTCCCACCCCCTCTGCCCGCTAAGAAGGATTTTCAGCTTCATCTTGCCTCCCAGGAAGGATCACAGTCTCTTCTCCCAGGGCACCCTGAGCTCATAGGAAGCGACCACCCAGCGAGTCTAAACACTCCCCCTCTGCCTGGTGAGCCCCTCTCACAGCCCTCAGGGAGAGAGTGCTGGTGGTTTCCAGAGCAACAGCGCCCCCCCGCAGGTGCCCACCTCTCCAGGGGGCATACCCTACTGCCAAGGTGGGCAAGTAGCCTTCCCAAACACGGCCTCCCACCCATCCCCTCCTGCCCCTGCCAGGAAGGTCACTGCCGAGCTTTCAGATAAACTGCATTTTGGTTTCCTGGGGAAATAACCGGACTCCACCCCACCCACCAGGTTGCACCTCTGCAGCCACCCTCCGTCTTCAGAAGCCTCCGAGGGAGCTGAGATGGGAGCCAGCACCCTCTCCTCCCTGCATGCCCAGGCCAGCAAGAGAGGAAAGATGACTGGCCCTGTTAGCTTACAAATCCCAGAGCCTGGGCTGTCGCTGGTTTATCCCCAAGTCAGTCACTAACGTCCCCCTATCCTTTGCCCGGAACAGGCAGAAACATTCCTGCTTCAGAGAACAGGGGCCCCAAGCATGTAATGTAACACACATAACAAGGCCAGGGGCTGCCCGGGGGTCCACACATCTCTCCTAACAACAGGCTGATGCTGGAGGTTTTGGTTCCACGTCCCACCTCACCCCATCCCCGGGCCAGGGAGAGGCACAGGGCCCAGGAGGCAGGGATCCCCCCTATTCGACCGCCACTGGGGGGCCTCCTCCCTGCACGGCCCGGAAGGAATTGCCTCTGCTCAGAAACACTCTGCCCCGGGCTCCAGCATCGTTAAACAAACAAAGACCAGAGCTGCATCTGGCCCGAACGTGTGGCTCTGGGGCTGCTTCCTGGAGACAGACATGGGGCCCTGTCTTTCGGGACAGCAGTTCAGCCCTGCCCCACGTGACCGAAAATTGCTTCCATCTGTCTGCGGGTCTGGGAGCCATTCTGCCCTGGACGGGGCCAGCCCCTGCCCCACCCCCACATCTCCCTCCATCCCTCACCCCCTCCAGAGCAGCACAGGGTGGGGGTTGGGGAGACTCCTCTCCACAGTTTCCAAGAGCAGCAGAGAGAGGCTCCAGCCGGCCTCGCCACAGGCACCAACACCCCCTGCAGAAACCAAAGCGAACCCGCCTGCCCACCAGGGCCCTGTTAGAGAAATAATCAGAGAAACGCGACAAGCGCCATCATTCCCGCTGAGAGAAGGGCCTGGCCTTCTGCACAGGTGAGGGCCCATTCCCCCGAGGCCCCTCCTCTGGGAGGCTCCATGGTGGGCAAACCCCACTCTGTCTGCCTGGATGGCCGGCAGATATGGGACCCTCCCGCTATGCCCACCCTGATAGGAGGCTTTGGAGTCTGCCTTCAGGACCCCACGGGGGAGTGTAGAGGCCCCCAGCAGCCAACCGGCCCAGAGATGGTCTCTGTGAAACTCGGGGTTTCTGTGATTCTTGCAGCCTCTAGGACTCTAGCCAGCTAGATGGGACGGTGGAGACGGGTGACTCCAGCACTGTCCAGTGAGGCAGCCACGTGTGGTGAAATTTACAGAACACAAAACGTACCATCGTAACCAATTTTAAGCATGCAGCTTGAGAGTGTTAAGTCCATTCACGATGTTCTGCACCCAAGCTCCTAACTCATCTTGCAAAACTGAAACCATCCCCGTTAAGCATGAACCCCCCACTCCCCATTCTGTTTTCTGTCTCCATGAATTTAGCTACTGTGCACCCCAGGTCAACAGAGTCACACAGTATTCATCCTTTTGTTTCACCAAGGAGAAGGCCCTCAAGGTCAGCCCACGCTCTAGCAGGTGTCAGGATGTCCTTCCTTTTGAAGGCTGAGTGATACTCTGGTGTGTCAATGGAGCACATTTTTAATTCATTCATCAATGGACACTTGGATTGCTTCTGTTTTTTAACTAGTGAACAGAGCTGCTGGGAACATGGGTATACAACTATCTCAAGACCCTGATTTCAAAGCTTTCTGAAACATTTTTGACCCAGTGGGAATGCTGAGTCAAATGGTAGTCATATTTTTAATTTTCTTCAGAACCACCAACTGTTTTCACAAACATGACATCTGAGCACTTAAAATGCAGCTAGTCTAACAGAGGAACTCAGTTTTTTATTTAATTTTAATTCATTTCATTTTAAAGAATGATACACGGCATGGGGACTTCCCTGGCAGCCCAGGAGTTAAGACTCTGCCCTTCAAATGCAGGGAGTGAGTGTCTGATCCCTGGTCAGGGAACTAAGATCCCATATCCCACAAAGCATGGACAAGAAATTTTAAAAAAAAATTTTAATTAAAAAAAAAAAAAGAATTTTGACACATGGCAGTAGCAGCTATCCTGGAGAGCACAGAACTCTTGTCTAACCTCCTCATTTTACAAATGGGGTGTGTTTTTTTTTTTTTCTGAAATGCACTGGAAGCAGTCTGGCCAAGCGGAGCCCATCAATGAATTTAGGCCTGTAACTTCACATTCACTCTCATGATAGCTGATTAACATACGTGTCCCCCCAACAGGCCATGAGCTCCAGTGAGGATGGCAGTGATGTGTGTGGATCTCCAGTGAGCCTTCAGAGCCCTACAGGGAGGGGACACTCAAGCAATACTGAGTGAACGGGGTCTTGGGGGAGACCCTCAAGGCGGGGGACAGCGAGGAGGAGCTCTGCTGCCCTGAGCTGCCCACAGACCCTCCACAACAACAGTCAGACCCACCTCCAGACCTGCCTTTTCCTGACTCATCCCCACCCCCAAGACCTCTGTCCAAACCACCTCCTCCAGTGACTTCTGCCCACGGTTCACTCTCTTCCCTGTTAGCTCGGTTTTTGTTTCATACCCAAACTTTATCAAAGGCTATTAATAGGAAAAAGGAAGTTCTTAACAGAAAAACAAGAAGTTTCACATTTACATCCAAGATGACTTTCACTACAGCCTCTGCACGCAAACAGAGAAAGAGGGAGCTGCCCTCTTTAAAAGCGGGAAATGCGTGTTCAGAGAAGTTAAGTAACTTATCCAAAGCCACACCACACCACCAGGTGCTACTCTCCACTGCTCCTACTTGGGAATCCTTGGAAAAGGGGATGGAGGTGGCGGCACCGATTGCCATAGCCTCTCCTTCCCGGAGCCACACTCTGAGGGATGCCAGGTTTGCCGGGGTGTGTGTGTATTCGGCGGGGGGTGACACCTGGGACAGCCTCGCTTTTGCTCCACTGGGTCAGCCACTCTCTCTCAGGCCCAGGGCGACATCCCTGCCCACCACAGTGCCACCCTCTTCTGGGAAAAGACAGCCCAAGTGACCAACTGGGCGGGGGTGATCTTACACGCTGGTTTACACCCTCCCTCCAGCCTGATCATTTTCTTTACTGTGGTAAAACAGATGCAAGTTACAAAATCGACCCCTTTGACCATGTGAAGTGTTCATGTTAGTGTCATTAATTACATTTACAATGGCATGTAACCATCACCACCACCTACCTCCAAACGCTTTTATCATCCTGGTCGGAAGCTCTGAACCCATTAAACACTAACTCCCCTTCCCTTCACCCTGTAGCCTCTGTTCTGTCTCTGTGAATCTGGCTCCACTAGGAACCTTGTATAAGTGGGAACATTCACAAGTATTTGTCCTTTCGTGTCAGGCTTCTTTCACAAGCATCATGTCCTCGAGGCTCCCCCCTGCTCCAGCATGTGTCACATTTCATTCCGTTTTATGTCTGAATATTATTTCACTGTTTATCCATTCATCCATCAACGGACACTTACAAGTTTCCACCTTTTGATGATGATGAATAATGTTGCTATGAACACCGGCGGACACGTGTCTGTTACAGTCCTTGCTTTCAAGTTTTCTAGTATCCAGCCTAATTATCAATATTAATAGGACCCAGTTGGTGCTCAGAAAGCCCGCGGTTTGGACAAATAGGTAACATGGTCACCCTACAGTCAAAGCTAGGGACAGTGCCCCCTGCAGACTTTGCAGCTGGGAACCAGGGCCTTGGATTCTCACTCTGGCTCCACGTGAACCTCTGCGAGTCTCTCCACCCGGCTCCTCACTCCCTGATCTGACTTTGCAAGATCTTCAAACCCAAGGTTGTAGCTCAGTCAGCAGCACCCCCAACTCCTAGGCCAGGGGGTGGCACGAAGCAGCGACTCAAGAAACATCTGGAAGGTCGTCCACGCATGGATGAAAAGCCAAAGATAATGCGGTAAGTCTACACAACGGACTACAAGCCATGGAAAGGCCGTCCACCCATGGACGAGGGGACAGACAGTGCAGTAACTCTACACCACGGACCATGAGCCCTTGAAAGCACTCACGCCCTAGACGAATGGACACGAAGACGTGGTATATGCATATGGTGGACTATTACCCAGTCATAAAAAACAAATGAAATAGCACCATGTGCACCCACATGGATGGACCCAGAGATGATCAAACTCAGTAAAGTAAGTCAGCAGAGAAGGACAAATATCATAGGATATCACTTATATGTGGGATCTAAAAAATAATACATTAACCTTATTTACAAAACGGAAACAGACTCACAGACAAAGAAAACAAACTTAATACCAGAGGAATAAGAGGGGGAAGTAAATTAGGAGTTTGGGATTGGCAGATAAAAATTACTTTAAATAAAACAGATAACAAGATCTTACTGTCTCACACAAGAAAATATATCCAATATATTGTAATAAACTAAAATGGAAAATAATCTGAAAAATAACATATAAATGTAAAGAATATGTGTGTGTGTGTGTGTATATATATATATATATATATATATATATATACACATGTGGAATGGAATCACTTTGTTGTACACTAGAAACTAACCCGACATTGTAAATCAACCACGTGTGTATGCATGCTAAGTCACTTTCAGTCATGTCTGACTCTTTGCGAACCTACGGACTATAGCCCACCAGGTTACTCTGTCCATGGGATTCTCCAGGCAAGAGTACTGGAGTGGGTTGCCATGCCCTTCTCCAGGGGAATCTTCCTGACCTGGGAATCCAACCTGGGTGTCCTTCATTGCCAGTGGATTCTTTATCGCAGAGCCACTGGGGAGGACCCGTAAATCAACAGTACTCCAAAAAAAAAAAACCTAGCATTGACATATACATACTACCATGAGGAAGAGAGCTAGTGGGAAGCTGCTATAAAGCACAGGGAGCTCAGCTCTGAGCTCTGTGATGACCTAGAGGGGTGGGATGGGGGTAGGGGAGGGAGGCTCAAGAGAGGGGATATATGTATCCATATGGCTGATTCACCTTGTTGAACAGCGGAAACTAACACAACATTGTTAATCAACCATACTGCAATTAAAAAAAAATTGTTTAAAGCACTGATGTCCCGACACGCTATTAACAGATGAACCTTGAAAACACTCTGCTCAGTGAAGAAGCCGCACGTGAAAGGCCACATATGGTACGAGTCCATTTAAATGAAACGTCCAGAAGAGGCAAATCCATTAAGACAGAGAGCAGATGGGGGCAGCCAGGGACTGGGCCATCACACCTATGGGACTTCCTTTTGGGGGATAAATACGACTCTGATGCTGGGAAAGACTGACGGCAAAAGGAGAAGGGGGTGGCAGAGGATGAAATGGTTAGACAGCATCACTGACTCAATGGGCATGACTGTAAGCAAACTCTGGGAGAGAGTGGAGGACAGAGGAGCCTGGCATGCTGCAGTCCACGGGGTCAGAGCAGACACGACTTAGCGGCTGAACAACAACATTTTCTGAAACTAGATACAACATTGAGAATAAGCCCCACTGATGCACAGGCTAAATGGGTGAATTGTACAGGGTGGGGATTCTATCTCAATGAGCTGTTATACGAAGACAGAAAAGTCGCTGCTGGTAGAGATGGACTGAAAAGAACCCACTGTGCCCAGGAGTGCCCACCAGCTAGCTGTACAGCTTGTGGGCAGCTGAGGCCAGGACGCCCCGACTCAGGCCTAAGGTTCCTGTGTCCCCTACCGCAGCCCACAGGCTGTCCAGCTGCACAAGCAGCCCCGTCATCTCCCAGCGAGGATGTTCAGACCAGCGGGAGGAAATCTTGGCAGTGTCTTTCCACAGGCCTCCAATTTGAGCCCAGGCCTGCAACCCTAGTGGGCGAGCCCCGGCCCCGCCCTTCACCACAGGGGCCCGTAGATCCGCCTTTTCTCAGGAACTGATGGGGAGGGGGTTGCTCTTAAATCGGGGAGGAAGGGGTTCCAGCCTCTTCCATCCACATGCCTTCACAGAGGGCTCTAGGTCGCAGCCCTGAGCCAGCACAAGCTTCAGGCGTCTGCTCCAAGGGACAAATTCTTCACCCCTATCCTGGGGTCTGTGTATCGCGGTCTGTGGCTGGCTGGGACCGGGACAGTGGGACACACATCTGGCTGGGATGCAGCCACCAGAGAGGAGCCCGCGGAGGGTTTATACTTCATTGCAGTCCTGGGCGATCGCGGGCGGGGGCCCAGCAGGCCTGCAACACCTAAAGGTCACTCTTCGCCGCCACCCTTCCTTGTCTGTCCTGTCGCCCTTCCTGCAGCCCAGAAACATCCCTGAAGATTCCACCCTCTCCGAGCATCAGCCTCCGCTGCTCGACATTGCTCCCAGCCAGAGGGGCACCCGTGTCACAGCCAGGGACACAGGCCAGGACCAAGCTCTCAGGGTAAAGCCGACTCAATGACCCTTATCCCCCACCCCGATCCTCTCCAGGGACACTGGCACCATCCTTCCCACAGGCCTTGCTCAATCACCACCCACAGTGGCTGAGCAGAAAGCAAGGTGACCCATCTATGGACACCCACGAGACCACCCAACAGGAGCCAGTGTCCCCAGGCAGATCCGTGCAGAAGCTTGATGTTGGGGGTCATAGGGACCTGTCCACCACATACTCTTCCTGCAGGAAATGCGCCCCACCCCCTGCCCTTGATGAAGCCGTCCTTCCCCTGTCCCACCCTCATCCAGGTGCTTCTTACAGTCATAGCCTCCTGCCTTCACTACACACACATGTAACTGTCCTAGAAAAGATGCAAAGAAATGGAAGATGCCAAAGAGCTAGAAGAATCACACGCTCTGACTTTAGACAGTATTACTGATACAAAGCTACAGGCATCAAAACAGTATGGTGCTGGCATAAAAACAGACACATAGATGAATGGAACAGATTAGAAAGCCCAGATATAAATCCTTGCACTTATGGTCAATTAATCTATGACGAAGAAGACACGAATATACAACAGGGTAAAGACAGTCTGTTCAATAAGTGGTGCTGGGAACACTGGACAGCTACATATAAAATAATGAAATTAGAACATTTTCTTATGCCATATACAAAAATAACTCAAAACAGATGAAAGGCCTAAAAGACCGGAAACCATAAGACTCCTAGAGGAAAACATGGGCAGAACACTCTCTGATATAAATCATAGCAATATTTTTTGGATTTGGCTCCTAAAGTAAAGGAAATAAAGCAAAGGTAAACAAATGAGACCTAATTAAACTTAAAAACTTTTTCACAGTAAAGGAAATCATCAATAAAATGAAAAGATAATGCATCGAGCGGGAGAAAATATTTGCAAATGATATGACATACAAGGACAGGGAAACCTAGCGTGCTGCAATCCATGGGGTTGCAAAGAATCAGACATGACTGAGCAACTGAACAACAAATGCTGTATAAGGGATTAATATCCAACATATAGAAACAGCTCATACCATTCAACAACCTGATTACAAAACGGGCAGAGGAACTGAACAGAAAGCGGAGATGCAGATGGCCAACAGGCAGAGGAAACGATGCTCGACATCACTAATTATCAGGGAAATGCAAACCAAAACCACACGGATATAGCACCTCACACGTGTCAGAATGGCTGTCATCAAAAGGAATACCACAAATGCTGGCAAGGGTGTGCAGAAAAGGGAATCCTTACACACTGTTCATGGGCATGTAAATTGGTGCAGCCAGTGTAGAAAATGGTACGGAGGTTTCTTGAAAAATTAAAAATAGAACTATCTTATGACCCAGCAACTCTACTTCTGGATATATATCTGAAAAAAAAAAAAAAAATACTAACTTGAAAAGATACATATGCCCTAATGTTCACAGCAGCATTATTTGCAATTGTTGAGTTGTGGAAGCAACCTAAGGATCCATCAGCAGATGAATGGATAAAGAAGATGTGGTACCCACACACACACACACACACACAAGAATATTACTCAGCCGTTAAAAAAATAGAAATTTTGCCATTTGCGGCACCATGGGTGGACTGGGAGTGCAGCGAAATAAGTCAGAGAAAGACACACACTGCATGGGATCACTAATACCTGGAATCTAAAAAAATACAGCAAACTAGTGAATATAACAAAAAAGAAGCAGAGTCACAGATATAGGGAACAAACTAGCAGTTACCAGTGGGTAGAGGGTAGCTGCAGGGGTAATAAAGGGGTGGGGGATTAAGAGGTACAAACTGCGATGTATAAAATAAGCCAGAAGAATATATTGTACAATATATGTAATATAGTCAATATTTTATAATAACTATAAACAGAGTATAATCTTTAAAAAGTGTGAATCACTATATTACACACTTATAATGTTGTCCATCACTTATACTTCAATTATAAAACATGGTTAAAAACAATTAACAGTAGAAAAAGATCGTGGGGTCTCAGTGCACCAAGACCATAATAATGACACATTCAACCAACATTTATTGAGTACTTATTACGAAGTAACAAAAAGAAGACACTATATAGGCTTGAGGTCAGTCTGAATGAAAACTATGGTGCCACATAGGAACAAGAAGTTCATCTATTCAAATGTTCATCAGCCAAAACTTCCAGGCAGATTCATAGTAATCCCTTACAAGCAAGGAACCCAATCTGGCACAGGATTTTCGTGTTGTGTATCACAAACCTCTTTTAGAAGCTGGTAAAAGATAAGGAGTCTCCCCCTAAAATAAGTACACATGAGGACAGGCAATCAATTGCGAATAAATTTGGACAATTTGTGGGGTTCATCAAAGAACCCCGTAGCTTTCTTGATGACACTAACTTGGTCTAACGAGAACTTGGAATTTAATCACTTTATTTCTGAATTGAACTTCTCAACATACAAAGATATTGTGGGTTCCATGGTCAGAAAAGGGTGGGAAGAGTTTTTTAAAAATGATCAGGGAATCCCATGGTGGTCCAGCGGTTAGGACTCAAGAGCTTCTACTGCAGGGACCCCAGGTTTGATCCCTGGTTGGGGAACTAGATCCCAAAAGCTACAGGCACAGCCAAAATATGAAGGGAAAAAAAAGATGAAAAAGAACAGTAAAAAAAAATCAGGGTGGGGGGACTTCCCTGGTGGTACAGTGGATAAGAATTCGCCTGCCAATGCAGGGGACGCAAGTTTGATCCCTGGTCCAGGAAGATTCCACATGCCACAGAGTAACTAAGCCTGCACGCCTGCAGCTACTGGGCCTGTGCTCCGCAACAAGAGAAACCACTGCAATGAGAAGCCCTTGCACCCACTGCAACTAGAGAATAGCCCCTGCTCGTCACACTAAAGAAAGCCCAAGTACAGCAACCAAAACTGTTTGTGACCCCATGGGCTGCAGCCTGCCAGGCTCCTCTCTCTGTCCATGGGGATTCTCCAGGCAAGAACACTGGAGTGGGTAGCCTATCCCTTCTCCAGGGAATCTTCCCCAACCCAGGGGTCGAACCGGGGTCTTCTGCATTGCAGGCGGATTCTTTACCAGCTGAGCTACCGGGGAAGCCCAGAAGAAATAAATAAATTAAAAAAAAATTTTTTTTTTGATGATCAAAGGCAGGAAAAGAAGAAAAGGGCAGAGGTTATGAACAGCTGGTCTCCATCCCTGAGCCCAAGGAGAAAGCTGTGAGGGATGGGCAGGGAGATAAGGGCTGTCATTCCCTGTGGGGCTTTGAAACAGAATCTTTTCCCATTTACCAGATTCCGCTTTTCCTTGTGTCCCCGTGAACCTAGCCCAGCCACTACAAACTCCCCATAAATGTCACAGGGGAACTTCCTGTTCCCTTCTAAAGATGGAAACACTGAATACAAATGACTGAATTTTGCAAATTTGTGCAGGCGGGGAATCAAGGCATGCATTTTTAAAGCGTACATGGCTCATCTAATTCAATAAGTAGTTCCAAATCGAATTACACTTCACACTTTGTACAGGGCAGGAAGTGTCTCCCCGAAGCCTGATGAGGAACCGCGAGGCCAGAAATCTGAGAGCCTGCCCTCCGGCCTGAAAGCCGGCTTAGAGATCCAGCACAAAGGCGAAGGCCTCTCCGAAGAAAGACGGGAGTTCGCAAACGCCAGGAGTTGCATCTCTCTCCCCACTGGATCTTTCCCAAGAGGAGACTCAAAACAAAGTCACAGCTTTAGGGTTTCTGTGCAGGGACAGATTGGGTGGAAAGACTTCCCACGACCCCGCGCCCTTTGCAAGACCTGGGAGGGGACAGGGTAGGAACAGCCCCTGCTCCTACCCGATTCTATTTATTCAGGGGCCCAGGGCGCCCCAAAGTCCGGCGGGGGGTGATTCCCTGCTTTTACTGCCCGCACTTGTCTCTTGCCAAACCCTTTAAAGCAAACGTCTTTCCTTTTGTCCAGGAAAGAATCTCAAGAACCTCTTCACTTCTGCCAACACGGTTTCAATTGGCGTCGGTCGGTGGAGCCAGATTTGGACGGCATCCAACGCTCAGCCCGCACTCCCCCACCCCCTTCTGGAAGAGGCCCCCTCTGTTCTTTCATTTCCAGCCCGCCTCCCACCCCCCTCCTCCAGCAGAGTTCCTCACCCGGGTTCAGCAGCCTATTGAGACATCAATCTTTGGTCAGAGCAGGCTCCAACCTGCACGGCGTCCTAGGCGCTTTCCTAAAACGCGGTCTGCAGAACTGAGTGCCGCTGAATCCGCGAGGCGGAGGAGGCCAGGGATGAGGCCTCCGACTTCCTGTGTCAAGGGATTTATCTTTCATTCCGTGTTCCGCCGCCCACACTCGCCTCGAAGGCTCAGGGAATGTGCCCCCGAGCCGCCTCCCACCCCAGGGAACCTTCCAGCAGGATAGACCCTGCCCCAAGGCAAACCCGGAATCCAGCCCGCCCACCGCGTCCAAGCGGTCAGCCACAGAGAGATTCCGTTAGTTCTTGGCAAGTGCTTGCAAAGTTAAAGAGAGAAAGAGAAGACCTTCCCCTACAGATGGGTGGAAAGTGGCCATTTGTCACGGGGTGGAGTCCCCCGGCCCCCCTCTCCTATCAGCAGGACTGTCAGCAGACGCACACCAGAGCTCCATGCTGGGGAGGCTGGGGGCGCCCCCTCCCGCAACTGATGAGATCATGTAAAATAACAAAAACTAGACAGGGTCCTCTGGGGTGCAAGAAAGCAGCCCCCCTGCCAGGAGCTAAGTAGGAAAAGAGCTCCCCTGCCCCAAAGATACCAAGCAATTCTCTCGTCAGATCATCTGCTCAGGCTCCGAGATGCTGCCTAATGAGGTCTCCCCCCCACACCCCCCAAAGGACCCCCTACCCACCCTGGTCCCTTCAGAGTGGCGGGGGCTGAAGGCACGGCCAGGGAGGGGGCCAAGCAGGGAGGGGCAAGTTCCTAGGCCAGGAGCGGAAGCCTGACCAATGAGCCCGTAAGGAGGGAGGCCCCCTCGTACCACTAGTTGCAGGGGCCTGGAAGGTTGTGGGGAAGGCGGGAAGGTCAGCAGCTCTGGACCTCCTTGAACCATGTCACCGTCCGCTGGCAGCTCCAGCTCCGGGCTGATGTGAGTCAAGGCAGCTGGCATCACGTCCCCCCTCCCCACCTCCAGCTTCTTCCTGCTCGGGAGGTCAGGGGGTCAGGAAGCAGTGCGCGCAGAGCCTGGGAACCCACACGGCCCCTCACACGGCTTGCTCCGTGTCCACTCAGCAGAGAGCCTGCCTAGACTGTGCCCACCTGCCCGTGGAGCTGCCTGGAGCCCTGCCTGCTGGAAAGGCCCCCCTGCTCCCCACCCCACGCAGTGCCTAGCCTCTGCTCTCCCAAGGGAGCCCCTGGGCAGAGTGGATACGCCAGGGCAGGTCTGTGACATCTTGGGCCACACACCATGAGCCACAGATCAAATGCTCCCTGAAGTGAGATGGGGATGGTGAGCTCAGGTATATACACGCACCCATCAACCACAGGCTCACCCCAGAAAAAAGCAGTGTGTGTGGACAGCAGGCCTCACTCCCTCGGGACACATGTGCAACACCCCTGAAACACTGCCCACGGGAGATGCTGGCCACGGGCAGGGTGCACAGACACCCCCGAGCCCCGTATGGGTCGGACGCTAGGCAGAGGCCCGCTTCCTGTGCCTCCTGTAGGCTCACACTGTGCATGATACGAAGCTTGGGTGCCCCACTGGATGGGGGCTCTGACCAGACGGGGCCGCCGGCCCTTTGACGGGGTCACCCTCACCCCAACTTCTCTTCTGCGGCTCCTCCTCTGTCTCTCGGTTCTCCATTGCCTCGCTGGCTCCTCCTCCGCCTATAGAACCAGTCTGGTCCCAACTGGACACTCTCCCCAGTGATCCTGCCCATCCTCTGAGCATCAGATGCCAACCTCTGTCCAGATTCATACACCAGTGCCAATCATGACTCAGCAGAGATGGCCCACTGCGCCAGGCCCCCTGCCCAGAGCTGGGTATCCTTGGCCCCTGCCCTAGTGAAGCCTGGATGCCTCCCACTGAACATGCCGCCAACTGAGCTCTGGACCCATCTGTGCCACCCGCCCCCATGAGTAACAGCATCTCCACCGATCCAGTTACTACAGCTGGAAACCCAGTGGTCAGCCTTGGTCCCTCCTTCCACTGGCCCACATCCAGTCATCCACCCCAAACCCTATCAAGCTGAATCCAACACACCTGAAGGCAGTCTCCTGGCCTCCCACCACCTCCATGGCTCCCACAGGCCAAGCCATCCCATTAAGTCCCCCACCCCCCACCCCACCGCAGGGCCCATCCTTCTCAAGGCACCAGGAAGGCCTGTTTAAAACATATTCATCGCATCGCTCCCCTGGCTTGAAAGCTTGACTGGGTCCCCCTGCACCTGGGATAACACAAGATCCCCGAGGCCCCAGAATCCTGCAACTGGGACCCTGTTCCATCCCAGACTCCCTGTGTGACCCTAAGCAAGTAACTTAATCTCTCAATGCCTCAGGTTTCTCATGGGTAATACGAGATAATACCTGCCTTGTAAGAGTTCTGTGAGGACCAAACGAGATATTTACAAAGCACAGACTAGAGCCTGGCACAGCCAATGCACAGAGCATGTGTTAATAAAATAGAAGCCCGTGCCCGGCTCTCCAGTTTCAACACGTGCACCATCTCCCTGACTCCTTTCCTCTCCGCAAACAAGGCTCCCCAGAGAGGTCCTCCCTTGGCTCTGCTCCGGGGGACTCCCAGTGTCCCGTGGTTCTCCTCCCGAGTGCCCCTGAGCACAGCCTGCAGTTGCAAGGTCTATCTCCTCTGTTCACAATCCCACAGCCCAGTACGTAAGATGTCAAATGAGTGAATGAAAGGCCAGCTCGCTGCCTCCCGCCCTCCTCTCTTCCCAGAGCATCGCGGGGCCGCTGCTCCCGGGTCGGTGCAGGCGGCCCCTCCGCGAGGCTTTTTCCCACGGGCTTCCCGGGCTTCCCTCCGCTCAGCCTTCCTCGTGTGCCAGCATGTGAATGAGATGTGAACGATTTCCGGTTTCCATCTCCCTTCTGGAGCCACAAAGCATCTCCGCGGAAGGATGGATGCACTTCCTGGGACTGCTCCTGCCCATTCAGGAAATTCTGTTCAGGAAACCGTCAGTGGGGGCATGGGGGTGCCCACAGAGGAGACTGGGCGGCCCCTAATACCTACCCGCTTCCTCATGCGTGCGCCCTAAGCTGCTTCAATCGTGTTCGACTCTTTGCCACCCTATGGACTGGGGCCCACCAGGCTCCTCTGTCCATGGGACTCTCCAGGCAAGAATACTGGAGTGGGTTGCCATGCCCTCCCCCAGGGGATCTTCCTGACCCAGGGATCGAACCCGTGTCTCTCACGTCTCCTGCCTTAGTAGGTGGGCTCTTTACCGCTAGTGCCACCTGGGAAGCCCACCCGCCTCCCCACCTACCCCTAACTGGGGCCTCAGGGCACGTGAGGCCTCCTCTCCCTGAAGCTTGGGCAGAGCAGGCAGGGTTGTGGAGGGGGCGGGCGTGGGGAGGGGGGCCCTCAGGTCTAAATACCTGGGCCCACCCGGGGCTCTGTCTGAACCCTGAAACCTCAGCCACGCCACTCTCCACACTGCAGCTGACCTGGCCAGTGCCACAGCGAGGAGTGGGTCCCCTACGTGCAGTGGCCGGGCCACCAGGCACTAGGCATCCAGTAATTTGCTGTCCAGCAGTTAAAGGTAACACAGCAGCAGCCTAAACTTAAGAGCGACTGGGTCAGCTGGCGAGGGATTAATCGCAACACCAGCAGGGCCTCTGCAGAAGGCTCCTAGAGCACCCAGTCCTCAGGAGCTTGGCCAGGAACACAAGAGGCCGGCCCGGGCCATCAGAGGAGAGCTGACCGCCATCCGGGCTGGCCTGCGCACCGCACTTTACAGTTTACAGAGAGCTCAGACTTGCTTTATCATATCCGATCCTCGCCTTCACATCCTTCCTTAGACTCTACATTTCCTGCCGTAATTAGCTGACATTTTTGAAATCAGACCAAAATAACAAGAGCTATAGTAACAACACGTTCTCCTACAAGTTGAGATGAAAGTTAAAGGAAGGGGCTCGCCAGTCCCCGGGGCCTCCCCCACTTCCTGGGACCCAGCAGACCCCCCAACCCACCCCCTACACCCTCTGCACGCGGTGGAGACCTACTGTGGACCGAGAATGTCCGGCGTCCTCCAACCAATCGACCTGTGCCTCTGAAGAAGCTTCGCCTCAGTCAGCACAGGACCTAGAGGCGCCCCCAGCCCCCGAGGGTGGGAGCCTGTCCCCTCCCAGGTCTCCCCAACCGGCGGCTGCGGGAAGGAGCCACATTCATATGGTAATTTCTGCCTGTGAACTGCCGAGGAGCAGAGGGAGGGCGGGGAGGACAGGGAGGAGGGAGGAAGCCGGACCGCCCCGCCGCCTTCCCGGGACGCACCAGTGGGCCCTCCCCGGCGCGCTGCTCAGAGTGGACCCAGCAGGCGTCCAGACGTGCGCTTGTGCGGTGGCTTAGAGAGACACGCAATACGCATTCGTCCCTCAGCTTAACTTTTCTGCCTGTGATGCACACAACCGTCCAGAAAGGGTGTAGCTTGTTGCTCCTGCAGATTCTGGGGGGAACAGCAGTCACCCTCACACTCTCCCTGGACCCCAGAGGCCGACCTCCCCTAAGCCCTGCATTTCCACCCTCCCAGGAAGGAAACACCTCCCCCTCCTGCCAAGAATGGAGATGGGGGTGCATCCTCGTCCCCACCTTCCCACTGGGGGAGGGTACTCCAACCCCGCCCTCTCCTTCCACCCACTTCCTCTTTCGCAGCCCCTACCTCACTGTCACATGTCCCCCTGTCTCGCCTGGAGAGGACACACAAGCCTTCCTTTTCCCCTTCCTGCCTTGTCCTGGGCCCTGTGCAGGCCAAGGAAACCAGAAGTCAGTGGCAGGACCCAACAGGCTCCTCTGCGCCTTGATCCCACCCCCAACTCCTCCCTGCCTTAATTCCTCATTGATTCATCCTGTTCCGCAAAGCTTGGCCCTGGACTCACAGTGAAACCAAAGAACCCCCAGCCAATTGCACAGAGACACAGATTCGAGACTTGACACACAGTGCTCACAGCCACTGGGAGTGGGGCGCAAGAGACCAACAGTGCACCCCTAACTGGGTGCTGCTGAGCCAAGTGTTCCAAACTGACTGTGCAAGTCCCCAAGAGAAATGAAAACACATGTGCCCACCCAAACCTGGAGCCCAGTGTTCACTGCAGCACGAGTCACATGAGCTACAAAGTGGACACAGCCCAAATAAATGCCCATCAGCCCACGAATGGATAAACGCAATGTGATGCAACTGTTAAAGTGGAATACTGTGCAGTCATAAATAGGAATGGAGCAGGGACACATTACATATGGACGAACCTTGAAAACATTACACCAAGTGAAAGATGCCAGATACAAAAGGCCACCCACTAAAAGAAAAAAGAAAGCCATCACGACATGATTCTACTGATAGAAGTTACTAGGATAGGCAAATTCACAGACAGCAGGCAGATTCGTGGCTGCCAGGCACTGAAAATGACCAGTAATGGACTTAAGATCTCTGAGGGGTGGTGATAAAAATATTCTGGAATTGGTGATGATGGTAACTTTGTAAGTATACGGGAAACCACTGAATTGTACACAATAAAAGGGTGCATTTTCTGGAATGTGGATTAATATCTCCATAAAGCTATTATCAACAACAAGAAGGCCGATGACTGTGGTCCCCAGGGAACAAACCAGAACAACAACGGTGTCCTCTTGTCCACGGCTGCCCCCCCATCCCCCGCACCAATCCAGCCTGTACACCCCTCCCCACTTTCCATTCAGTGGCCTGCGTGTGGGTGAGGGGGTGGTGGGTGATTCTGGTGACTTCTCCACCTGTGCAGCCCGCGCCTCACACCACCAGTGCTCATAAGGACTCAACGTGAACTTTTAAGAAGGGGCCTCAGCGTCACAGGCTAGAACCTGTCAAGTCATAGAATGACCCAGGAGCAAGCCCCGTTTACAGAAGGAAGCCTTAGCCTGAAAGGAGGGGGATGTGGCAGCAAAGGCAGCCAGTCAGCAATCAGAAAGGCTGAACATGGCTCATCCTGGATCTCTGCACAGGAGGGACAAGAGGTGAAAACCTTTGCTACCCAGGACACCCACTCAGACCCCCTCCATGTGCCTGAACCAGTGGGGTGCAGCCGCTGTGGGCCACCGCCCACCTGACCGGCCAGGTGCTGAGGCTGGTCGGAGTCCTGAGTGCTAGCTAGTCCGGAGGAAATGATTGCAGAGCTGCTGGGGGGCCACCGCTGGATTTCCTGGGCCCACCCCAAATCTGTTAGAGGCCCAAGTCCTCCCTCCACCCCCTGTCCCAAACCCTCAGGATGCCAAACAAGCCACAAGAGAGAATTCAGTAAAGCCCCACTTTTACGAGGTGGTGCAGGCCTCAGAGGGGGAGGAGCCCCCAGGTTTCTCAAGGTTTAATTATAACTTTAGCACTCGGGTTTTGGGGTGCCCCGTGGTGTGAATCAGCTCTTTACTTCCAGCCATCCTTGGGGAGCCCCATGGTGAGCTGTACCTACCCCACAAAACCTGAGGACCAACTCCCCCACCCCTGACTCACACGTCTCCCTACAAGCCAGTGAACCGGCAGCAGGCTGAATGCAGAAACTGAAGTGCACACGGGGGTCACCCGCCCATCTCTCCGTGGCCCATGAGGGGCCTGGCCCCAAGGCACAGTGGCACCTCTTCAGCAGATGGCTTCCCCCTTCCAAAGTGTTGCTGGATGAACACGTGAAGGAGTGAAAGAGTGAGGGGGACAAAGGCGGCTGCTGGCACACAGACAGGGTCCCAGGAGCCTCAGGGGGACAGGACTGGGCCGTCTGGTTCCACGGTGGGCCCTGGAGGAAGCTGGGGAGGCAGCCAAGAATTTGGAAAGATGGAAAAGCACAGCTGAGCAGCTCTGCGCCAGGCAGGCAGGAAGCAGGCATCCGCGGAGGGGCTGCTGTGTGGGGGTGGCCCTGACGGAGGTGAGCCATGTGAGAAGCAGCTGCCACATGGACATGGGGTGCCCCCCACCTCCTGAGCCCTCTCCTCTGCCTGACTGTGCTCCTCACCATCGCACTCCAGCCCCGGAGGGTGGCCATGGAGGCCAAGGGGACACCAAGGCGCCTTCCTACCTGCCCTCAGCACCTCCTGGGCAGTGGGTGACAGGCGGAGGACCTTCTGTTTTCCCACTTTTTCAACAACTGCACTTAAACCAATGGAAAACAGATGCCTCTTAAAACGTTCTCCTTCCCATGAGGAAAAGTCTGGGAGGATGGCATTTCATCACGGACCCGTCCCAACCCACCTCGCTTCAGTGCCCACCTCGGTCACGTGGGGAGGGAGGCAGGCAGCGCCCCCAGCTGGTGACGACGGTCCCGTGACACTCCTGGATGTGGAGACTGGGGGCCCCAGGCACCTGGCCCCGAGGAGCCCGTGGTTGGGAGCCGGCACCAGTTGTGGGGCTCCTGGAATGGTGGGCTGACTGTAAAGCCACTGGGGTGACTGAAGGGATGTCAGCAGAGCGTGCAGTTTGCAGAGTGGCCCCGGGACTTCCCCCCTGCCGGGGGGCTGTGCATAACATCCTCCACCACTCTCTGCCCTCCCTGCCCCCCAGCAGCAACCCCCAGCCCCCAAATGAAAATCAAGAAGGATTCTCACTCCAACTCAGCAGGGCTGCTGTCCACCTGTCGTTCGTCTCTGGGGCCCACAACTGACCCCAGCAACTGGCAGCTCTTCCTTGGTCCCGGGCAGCCGAGAAACAAAAGACTGGGATCCTGTCCTTCACTTCCCAACGGCTCCCACAGCACCCGAGCGTGGAGGCAGGTCCGGGGTCATCTGATCCAGTCCCCTGCCCCAGGAAAATGTATTCAAATCACCAAAGAAATGCTGCTCTTCCGTCCTTTCTCTTTAAAAAAAAAAAAAAAAAAGGCCCAAGGAGCGCTCATGAAAAGAGAGCAAAACAAATGTCTGTTCTTACAAGGCTCTCTGAAGCTTGTCTCGTCTCACAGGAACCACAGAGCGTTTGAATAAAAGATGAAACACTGCGATCACGCGGTATTGCTCACGCCTCCACTGAGAAACAACAGGAGCGTCCAGGCCTCCACGAAGACTGAGAAGGCTCAACCCGACACAGGGGCATGATCCGGGGCAAGACACACAGGCAGGACACAGACGTCCTCACCTGGCGTGGAGTGTCCCTCCTCGAAGGAGAGAGACTCACTTTCCTGCCCCGGGAAAGGGAAAACCTTATCTGTCCTCAGAGGCCTTGGCGACAGGCCTGGGAGATAAGAAAAGAGATAAAGGTGTGGGAGGCGGGAGGAGGTGCACGCGCATTCCACTGGGGACACCAGCAAGGACGCTCGTTGGAGTGACCACCTCACTGGGCACTCAGTGCCTCGCACTCGCAGGGCAGGACAGGGCCAGGAGTCCCCCTCCAGGGCACATGGCTTCGGAGGGCCCTCTGGCACGCATGCCAGAAGCAAAGAAACAGAGGATGGAGCACCCCTCCTCCACGAAGGCTCCGTGGGGGTTAGTGTGGGCGACTGAACCCCAACCTGGAGCCTCTGAGAACAGCCAGGATGCTCTGGAGTTGACATCTCACGGGGTGGGTGCTGCCCCCCACACACACCCCCCCCCCCCCGCCAGCTTCAGCAGAGCAACAAGAAATGGCGTGCTTCTGCTATGATCTGGCTACTAACCCCAGTTAAAGGGTTTATTTACGCTGGAATGGCCGGGAAGGGAGAGGAAGCAAACTGGTTCATCTTCCCTCTTTCGGGCCCTTTGCTTTGAGCTGCTCTTCCCCTGCCACCAAGGGCCAGCCACGCAGCCCAGATGGGTGGGTGGGGTGATGCAGCTCAGCTCCTGTGGGGGACAAGTGAGCCCAGGTGAGGCCAAGTGGCCACTCAGGCCCCTGCAGAGGTGGAATCAGAGCTCCCCAGGCCTCTCAGCAGTAAGCCCTTCTCCGCCTGATCTCAGTAGTGATAGAAGAGAGTGGCAAGTTAGAACCCCACCCAGCCACCCACACCCCAGGGCCAGATGTTCCACCTACCGCTCTTCGAGCCCCAGTACAGGGCCCGAGGGGAGCCCGCTGGGAGGCGGGCAGGCTGGAGGGCCCACCAGGTGGGGCAAGGCACCTTCCCAGCTGTGGATCAGACCCGCACCTTTGCTGGCCGACCCCCTAGGCTACACAGCCAACAGGCTCGCCTGCAGAGCTGGCTGACTGGCCACCACCTCAGGGGCGCTCCTGGGAAGGCGTCAGGAGGCTCCACTGAGCTGCTGAGAACAGGTCCCTACCTGTCCCAGGAACCAGGCTGGTACTCAACAAACAATCCCAAGTCTGGTGCTGGCAGGCAGAAGTCTGGGAGGGGGAGTCCCGGCCAAGGGCTATGACGACTGCTGGAAGCATCTTCCTCAAGACCCCAGCTCCAATCCCTGAAGCATCTATGGCCTAAGCCAAGGTTGGGGGCGGGCAAGAAGAGGGATGAGGCTGGCACAGCAGGTGTGGAAGGCTGACCGCCACTGCAGAGGGCCCCGGCCAGGGACTCAGGGGGCCAGCAAGCATCTGTCCTCACCCTCACAGGGTGAAGTAAAGTCCTGCTTCCTACACACCCGGCCAATGGGAGAGACAGGGAGCCCAGAGCCATCGGCAGTCTGGGAAAGGCCCAGGAGTGAGCCGTGCAGTGGGCTGCGGGGGGCGGGTGGTGGTGGTGACGGGCGTCCTAAGAGACCTCTGACACCACAGGAAGCCAGCGCCGCTCCATGCTGCTGAGGGGGTGCTCTCCTTCTGCCGAATGCATCTCAGCCCTAGGACGCCGCCCTCCTGCAAAGCTGCCCTATCTGACGAGAGAACCGTTCAGGCTCGTGGTGACACAGCAGGAAGTGGGGAGAGCACAGGGTGGCCGCAGACGCAGGCAGGGGGTTGGGGCAGTGTCAGCCCCAGGAACCTGGTTGTCTCAAGGGGTTCAGGGCTCCTGGGGTGAAGGCCCTGGTGAATCCCAGCCTGGAGGCCTGGGACGATGGACCCGGCACTCAGGAAACAACCTCATGGCTTGGTGTTGGTGGGGGCCAATGACAGCATGGGCTATTGTTCTGCCTCCTGGCAGCCCCTTTCCCAGGAGAACAGGGCTCTGCCTCCTCCAGGACAGAATGCCCGGTGCCCCCACACACACACAGCAGGTCCTCCCCATGTGCCAGTCATTCCTGTCACAGTGCCAGCCTCGAGGAGCAGAGCCTCACGGAAATACAGACACAAACCAGCGGACCCAATAGTACTGCAGGTGTCACAACCTGGAAATGATGGGAGGCGGGCAGTAGGGATGCCCAGGAGGGGTGGGCGAGGGTCAGTGACCACACAGGTCCCCTGAGATGGGCATATAGAGAGGTCGGCCACAGAAGAGGCCTCCTTTCCCAGCCACGTCCTAACCCAGAGAAGACCCCTTTCCAAAGAGACCTCACGTGGATACCAGCTTCCCACTCCCAAATGGTCAGACAAACTTCTTCTTTCTAGTTCCTGAAAAGGAGCCTATGGGTTGCCAAAGAGAAATGACATTTATGTAAACACCCATGCAGGCCCTAAGTCTGAAGGCAAAACAACAATGAACGAAGGGTGGGAAGCATACCATTATGAAAAAAGGGGCCTTTTTCTCGCTTCTCCCCAGCAGGACTTTCCAAACAGAATCCCAACCAGGGCGCTGTCCCCACGGGCAGAAACCCACTGCATGGACCAGAAACCCGCTGTATAGACTGCTTCTGGGTGGCACATTTTTCTCCAGAAAAGGAATCTCAAACTTCTCTTTGGTGAGCAGAGATGCTTCCCGAAACCTCGGACAAAAATGCAGCAGAGTTCTTGGCGGAGGAAAGAGAGGGAGATGAGAATGAAGAGCAGCAGCCTGGGCGCCCAGTCGACCCCCAGGGGACGTGGAGGATGAAGTTTCAGAGCAGATGGCCCTGCCTGCGCAGCACCTCACACCCCTGCTCCTCGTCTGGGTGCCTGAGAGGACGTACTGGTCCGTCTACGGGACAGGAGTCTGGGGGGCTACAGGACCAGGGTCCCAACTTCTCTCAGCTAGAAATGCCCTTTGGAAGACACATCCTGGAGATGCTGCTCCCCGGGAGGGCATGGCGAGGCAGACACCTTCCCATCCTCTAGCAAAGCACATGCATGCCAGCACCCCATCCCACCACCCCCTACTGCCCCCACCCCAGCCCGCTCCCAGGAACATCGAGGGCGTCCCAAACACCTCCCAGGAATCCAGACAAGCTGCAGCACAAACTCCCGCGGAACACAATTCCGTCCGCAAGGTCTCCAATTCCGGCATTTCTAAGCGCCTATTGAAACTAACCTCCAGCCGGTCCTCCGCTAACCCGCCTACCCCTAACGGCTGACAATCTGGATGGGACGATTTGAAGAAGCAGCGGTGGCCCACCAGCATCTCCTCCCGGCCCTCCAGGAATATCGGGGAAGCCCCCTTGCGAAAGGGAAATGGGCTCCAAGAAACTGCTGGCCGAGGAGGACTTAACCACTCGGGTAGCCGGCCAAATATTTACAAAGCCTCGGCTGTGACACACAAAGCCGCACTCTTCGGCTCCGCGGCCGAAAATCTGGGCCCCGCGTGGAGGACCGAGTTCCCGCCGCCGCGCTCCTGCGGCCACGGGGGCTGTCCCGCCGGCTGTGGGCGGCGGGGGGTGGCCGGGCCTGGAGGGGCTCCGGGGAGGCGCCGTTCCCGCTCAGCCCTGGGGTGCGGGGGAGGGGGGCTTCCCGGCGGCCAGACCACCTGAGAGCCCCCTGCGAGCCGAGCGAGGCTGGAGGGAACAAAGGGAGCGCGGACTCACCCAGCAGCTGAGTCGGGCTGCGCCGGCCGCCTGCGCGCGCGGCCCGCCCACCGGGTCACATGGCTCGGAGCCGAGCAGAGGATCAAAGGGGCTTTGTGGCCGAGGAACAAGGAGCCTCCCAGAGCGCGGGCAGAGGTAGGGAGGGACCGCGACGGCCTCCCTGCAGAGGGAGGCTCGGCGGGGCAGCGGGTCTGAAGGGGCAGGGCGAGGGGTGCGGAGGGAGTGGGTGGGGGTGGGAGCAGGCGGAGAGAAGGGGCGCTAGCTGTGCCCGAGGAACGCCAAGAAGCCCACTCCCCAAGCCAGCCTGAGTCAACTCCCAAAAGGAAAAGTGACATGGTTCCCCAGAGGGAGAGAGAGAAGGCGAGAGGCTCACCTGGACAGACGGCCAGGCTACCGTTCCGCCCAGTCCTGCTGGGGTGGAGGGAAGGGTGATGCCAAGAACCTGCTGCTGCCCATGGGCACCCTCTCCCTGCCGCCCGCCCTGGCTCCCTCTCTGCCAGGTGTACCCCCCAATCTGGTTCTGAACCCCCCTCCCCTACCCCAGCAGCTCAGATGACAGGCCACCCTCCCCAGGAGGTCAGGTTTCCCGGCAGCTGGGGTGGGAGCAGAGCCAGCCCCGCTGTGTGTGCCCTGGTGGAAATGACCCGGGAAGGGATCGGAGAGGAACCGGCAGGGGCTGGGGAGGCGGCGGCGGTGGCCAGCTCACCCTGAGCTTGGTCTTCTTCCTGGAGCCTCGGAAGATTACTATCGGATCCCACTCCCGCTTCTCCAGCCCCTCAGGGCCTGGGGATGACTCACGAAGTCTCCTCCTCTCTCTCCCCTCCCTGCGGGCCCCTGGGAAGAGCTGAGACCCCCTCAGGGGATAGGCTAGGTAGTCCCCAGAGGAGGGAGCTTGGGAGCGTCCCTGTCCGGGGCTGGGCCTGCCTGCTGGACGCTGGGATCAGCCAGATCCATCCTGTGCCTCGACCTCTGACCCCCAAGGGAGTGAGTCACTCCCAGGCGTGGGCGGGGCCAACTTGGCTCAGGCCCACTCCCACAGGAGGAGACAGCTCCTGGGGGCTGCTGTGGGGGTCTTCCTAGGGCAGAGACTGGTTAGTTCAAGTGCAAAATGCCAGTCCATCCTCCTGCCTCCAGAAGACCCCCAGCTCAGCCTTCAGGGGCCAGGCCACACCCAAGGTTTCCCAGATCCCCCGCATGGTTAGTGGGCAAGGACCCAGGGGCACCCACCCCACCGGCCACAGGGGTAGGCTGACCACGTCCACCACCACGTCCTTCAGCAGCCACCCCTTCCCAGCAGCAGCCACTCCTACCCCTGACGGCCAACTTGCCCCCTAGTGGCCTCTGAGGTCTGGGGGTTTGCCACAAAGGCTTCAGGGGGCCTGTGTTGCAAACCCCTTCCAACTCCGACATGGAGTGGCCATGCAGAGCTGCTGCCCCTGGTCTCCAGGCACTTGGCCAGAGCTGAGGGAGTGCCCAGTGGGAGGAGATGCATGTCCAGGGCACTTCTTCGCATCTCACTGGGAGGGAGGCTGTGGTGGATCCCAGGCACGGGCCTCAGAGTCAGTATCAGATGGAGGCCCCTTCGCTCGAACCATCTTTGACTTATTACTCAACATCTGCTGGCCTGGACCTTCCCCATCTGCAAAATGGGCATGATCGACTCCAGCTGCAAGAATTAAAGTGAGACACACGTGTGTCCAGAAACAGGAAAGGCAGCCACTCTACAAATACAAATCCTTTTCCTCCAAGAAGGTGATTTCCAGACAGTTGCAAGGGCCCGGCCCCTCCTGACACCCCTGCCCACTTGTTCAGTTGCTCAGTGTCCAACTCCCTGCGACCCGATGGACTGCAGCACACCAGGCTTTCCTGTCCCTCACTATCTCCTGGACCTTGCTCAAATTCATGCCCATTGAGTCGGTGATGCCATCCAACCGTCTCATCCTCTGTCGTCCCCTTCTCCTCCTGCCTTCAATCTTTCCCAGCATCAGGGTCTTTTCCAATGAGTCGACTCTTCTGCCTACTTGGCTGGGACCTAAAAAGCAGGTCCAGGAACCAGCAACAAGGGAGGCCAGGCCAGGCGTAGGGTTAATTAACATGAAGCCTGCACTCCACAGCTGCCCTGGCAGCCTCCTGGTCCCCCAGCGCTCCCCTCAGAGCCTCCTTCCAGCCTCTGGCCTCACTGTTTCCCCCAGTTTTCTGGCCCCAGAGTCCACTCCCAGGGCCTGCTTCCCCTCCTGGGCGCCCACCACTGCTCTCCAAGCTCATCCCTCACCCTGCCCGCCATCTACCCCCGACCCCCAGATCACGGGTCCAGGAGGCAGCCTGGGTGCTTTGTACACATGCCAGGCTCCTCTTACAACTTTTCCTCACTTGTCACTGACCAGGGCCCTCAGAGCACAGAAGAGGGTATTCTTGTGCCCACCAAGCCCCCCAGTTCAGGGGCTTTTCCAACACAGAACGTCTGCCCCCGCCCCCCGGCTCTGCTCACAGTCCACTGCTGCTCAGGACACACTCGGCATCCAGGGAGAGCGGCCTGACACCTGGGCAGCTGCCCATCCAGTCCTCCAGTGGAAACTGAAGGCCGGCCACAGACAGCCCAGCCACAGACGTGCTTTTAAAGTTTCTAGTAGCCACAGTAAAAAATACAAGAAACAGGTAACATTAATGTTAATGCATTTTATGTAACCTAACAGAGCCAAAATATTATCAACCCAACATGTGGTCAGTATAAACACTTTTGAGATCATTACATGTTTTGGTTTTTTTGGCCACAAGGCATGTGGGATCTAGTTCCCGGACCAGGGATCAAACCCACACCCCCTGCATTGGAAGCGTGGAGTCTCAACCACTGGACCACCAGGGAGGTCTCCAGTGTGTGTTTTATAATTATCGAACCCCACACATTTCAAGCGGTCAATTGCCACAGGTGACCAGGGGCTACTGTCCTGGACAGCACAGCTCTCTACATTCTCAGTTTCACCCTGAGATGACAACAGACCCTTGGAGAGAGGTTTATCTGGATCATTTTTCACACCACATATGGAGCCACACTGGGGGTGATACTAGATACACGTCAGCATCTACTGTGAGATGCTGAGGCCTCTATCGAGGCCGCTGATCCCTACGTGGCAGTGTCCCCTTTCTGGGGACATAAAGGGACATGCGGGCTTCCCTGGTGGCTCAGACAGTGAAGAATCCACCTGCAATGCGGGGGACCTGGGTTCAATCCCTGGGTTGGGAAGATCCCCTGGAGGACGGCATGGCAACGCACTCCAGTATTCTTGCCTGGAGAATCCCATGGACAGAGGAGCCTGATGGGTTGCAGTCCAGGGGGTCACAGAGAGTCAGACACTATTGAGCGGCTAAGCACAGCACAAGGGGACGTGATTCTCAGCTTCCACCGTTCGACACAGCAGAGCTTCTCCTAAGAAATCGCTTTGCTAAATGTGCACTAAGTATCAGTCAGACAGTTTTCTGTGACTGCTCACACATCCCTTTCTGGGCTTCCCTTGCCTACCTGGCTCACGGTTGCGCAGGCCAGGATGAACCCGACTCAAAGGGAATGGGGCTTCCCTGGTGGATGGGTGGTAAAGAGTTCGCCTGCCAATGCATGAGATATGGGTTCGATCACGGGTCCGGGAAGATCCCACAGGCCATAGAGCAACTAAGCCTGTGTGCCTCAGCTACTGGGCCAGTGCTCTAGAGCTTGGGAGCTGCAACTGAGCCCACGTGCCCAAGAGCCTGTGTGCCCTGCAACAAGAGAAGCCACTGCAATGAGAAGCCCAAGCACTGCAACGAATAGTACCCGCTTGCCGCAACCAGAGAAAGCCCGCATGCAGCGATGAAGACCCATCACCGCCAAAAATAAATAAGTAAATAATTTTTTTTTTTTTTAAAGAATGAGTTGGGCTATTGAAGCTTCCTTGGCAGTCTGGAGCCAGGAACCCCTCTGAACACCCAAGCTCCCTCAACTGCTCCTCCCACTCAGACACCCAGGCACTGGCTTCCCTTGCATCCAATAAGTACCTCAACACGCTTCTGGTTACTAACTTCAAAACTGCACTGATTAAAAAACAATCTATAAAGACAGAAAGCAGTGGTCGCCAAGGTGGGGGCAGCCACGGCTGGGCAGTTACGCTTCATGGATATGGGGTTTCCACTGAGGTGAGGAAATATGCTGGAAGTAGATAACGGCGACGGTTGCACAAGCTGTATGTGTGCACGGTCAATAAAAAAGAATTGAACGTGTCCTTCTTTCACTGGAGCCATTTTGTTTTCTTGTTTTATACCTTAAAACCAGAGGGGCCCCAAGACAAATCGGGAGCCCTGGGGGAGACTGTATCATGCCCCATCTTCCCAGAACCTCTGAATGTGATCTTACACCACAGGACCGACTGGGGAGATGAAGGGCTGTGAGATGCAGAGGCTCTCCCGATTATGTGGCTGGGCCCCAAACGTAATCACGAGGGTCATTAAGAGAGGTTTGCAGAGGGGAACTTGAAGAATATAGGGAAGATGACTGTGTGATGACGAAGGCAGAGAGTGGAGTGATGCAGCCACAAGCCAAGGGCGCAGGCAGCCACCGGAAGGTGAAGGAAGGACAGCTTCTCCCCCTGGAACCTCCAGACAGAGCCAGCCCTACCCAGTGCCCCTGATTTCAGACTTCTGACCACCAGAACTGTAAGAAGAATAAATTTCTGTTGTTTGAAGCCACTGAGTATGCGGTAAGTTGGGACAGCTGCTGCTGCTGCTGCTAAATCACGTCAGTCGTGACCGACTCTGCGTGACCCCATAGACGGCAGCCCACCAGGCTCCCCTGTCCCTGGGATTCTCCAGGCAAGAACACTGGAGTGAGTTGCCATTTCCTTCTCCAGTGCAGGAAAGTGAAAAGTGAAAGTGAAGTTGCTCAGTCGTGTCTGACTCTTTGAGACCCCATGGACTGCAGCCTACCAGGCTCCTCCATCCATGGGATTTCCCAGGCAAGAGTACTGGAGTGGGGTGCCATTGCCTTCTCTGAAGTTGGAAGAGCAGCCACAGGAAACTCATGCAGCCCCGCAGTCTGCAACTCGACCCGTGTAAGTTTGGGAGTTTCCTGGAGAGATGAAGACACAAACTCTCAGAGTGGCATGGGAACTTGTTCCAGGCCATGCACCTGTGAGCCGGACCCTTCCCAGACCTATAGGATATTAGTCGGGGTTTGGAAGAGAGAGTTGGACTCATCCATAGAAAGCTAAAGAAACCCCCCTCGCTGGGTTCCAGCTGATGTGCAGTCGGGGGGGGGCGGGGGTGGAGAGGGCGGGGCGTGGGCTGCCCCATGGTGTCCTTGACAAGTTGACAAGGGCGTTGTGGGCGTTTCCACATGGCCATGAGCAGACCCCACCATCGGGAACACGGGGCGGGGCGGAGGTCGCCGGGGGCAACCGCACTGATCGGCTGTCCGGGGAGGGTCCCACGCTGGAAGCCACAGAGGGACACGTCGAGGCTTCCACCTCCAGCCGGGCCAACTGGGTGAAGAGCACAGTATCCTGTGGGGGAGGCACCCGCCCTGCAGAGCAGAGCCACTCCTGTGATGCCCGAGATGCTGGCTCCAGCGTGCAGCAGCGGCGGGAGAAGGAAGCGGCTACGCAGTGCCCGCCCGCCCTCCCTCCCTCACGCACACACGCACCGCCCCCACCCCAGTTCCCAGGTCACGAACGGTCCTCCTGCCAAGCCCAAAAGCCTGGTGGCAGCACACAGCTCAGCCCTTCTGCCAGCTCCCTTCCAACCCACCCCGGGCAAACCCCCACGGGATGCAGCGGATGCTTTCCATCAAAGGCCAAGAAAAATACCCTCCCCCTCCTCCGCAGGCAGGTCACTGGGCTGCCCCCAGGCCCGCCCCCGGCAGGAGGACAAGGGAAGGGCTGGGCGGGTCAGAAGTGTGAGGCTGGGGGCTGAAGTGAGCCAGGGGCATAAGCAGCCACATGCCCCCAGGGATGGGGGCCCAGGTGCCCAGAGTCAGGCCGACCTCAGGAGGTGCTGCCCTTCGCGCAAGTCCCTTGCCATCATTCCTGGGGTCGGGGAGGACCCCACAGCCCGAGGGCAAAGGCCCAAGAACGCACGGGGGAGGGAGGGGACCCTAGCGCAGTTTCTCACTGCAGTAGAGCAACGCTTGTTATCACCTCGGGTTGACATCTGTCTTTTTCCCAGGTCCTTTTCAACTTGACCTAGGAGAACATTCAGGCTGCCCCTCATCTCAAAAACAAGGCCAGCCCCACTTCCTGTGGCCCCGCCCCCTCCTCCAACTGTAGGCTTGCTTTCTTCCTCTCTCAACAACCCGACCTCCTACCAGTTGGTCTACACTTGCGGCTTCCACCTTCTCACCGCCCACTCACTTAACCTTTGCTCTCTGGCTTCTGCCCATTTCACCATTAGAAACGACCTCTTGAAACGACCCTCATGGCCGACTGACCTTGGGGGGCAGCACGTGGCATGCATTAACCACTCCTCCTAGCAGGACGCTTCTCCGGGCTACCTTCCTCACCTCGTCCCCCAAGACACAGGAGTCTTCCCTCCCCGCATTTCAGGAGAGGCTGGCCTTACTTTTGTCACCAGCTTCAGCCACAACCCCCAGGCTGCCACCTCTGGTCCTAATCGCCGTCCGACTCAGCCACACCTCTAGGCATGCTCATGTTCTAAGGGCCCCTATGCTCTTCACCCGGGCCCCATAGTCTCCCAAACCATACCTAAAATCCCCTGGTAAAAGTCACCACTTCCAGGAAGCCCTCCAGGCGTTCCATCAGCTATGACCACCCCTGCCCGCTTTCGTGTTTCCCACCTCACATCCTGACCCGAAGCACCTGTCTGGCTGACTCATTCACCTTTCCCCCCCACCCCCGGCTCCCGGGTAGTGGCCCCTGTAAATGTTTGTGGAACTCGGCAGCCGGAAGGCCCCATTTCCTCCTTCCTAAGAAGTCCTCCCAGCCTCACTGTCAGGTTGCCTCTTCCCCTGGCAGGCACCTTTAATACACATTCTTTTTTCCTCTTGAAAAGCTATCATTACATCAACAATGTGTCAGAAATTATTTGATGATATCTTAACTCTCACTCGCAGCCAACTCTATTATTCTGGTTGGGATGGATACTTTGTAGCTGAGCGGTAGCCCCAGGCACACTTCCAACCCCACTACTCCATCCTCCTTTCAAAATCCCGAACTCCCAGCAACAAAACAAGCCGATCCTGCACTGATTTCAAACAGAAACCGGTACTGGAGAGCTCTTCTCGGGGGTGGAGTGGGGGGTGGTGTCAGGAGGGAAGACCTCCAGGTGGGGGCGCTCCAGGCCGGCGTTACGAGCGACACTCTAGACTTCCTTATCCTCCACTGAAATTAGGACCAAAACAAAAGCTTAAGCAGCTAAGATGGTAAATTTTTTCAGTCCAGCAATACACAATTTGGTATTTAGAGGCGGCACCGAGGGTCTGGAACTGGGGACTAAGGGGACAAGCAAGTAGAAAGAGCAGGATGTTTGTCTGGCTTCTGCTCAGAGGTTCTCAGACCCTAAGGGGAGCTTCGATTCCCAGGCCCCCTCCCCAGCGATTCTGATTTAACTAATCCAGGCGTTGGTTAAACATTTCTCAGGAGATTCCAACAGACAGCTTGGGTTGAGAGTAGCTGGTTAGCACTAGCAGATCCATACAATACCCTTGAGATTTGGCAAGATGCTGATAACATTTAAACTTAAGCTAGGTGTGTCCAAGAGACACACAGCCCGGTGAGTGGGGTGGGGGTAAAGTGTTAGTTGCTCAGTCGACTCTTTGTGGCCCCAGGGACTATAGCCCGCCAGGCTCCTCAGTTCATAGAATTCTCCAGGCAAGAACACTGGAGTTGGGTAGCCATTCCTTTCTCCAGGAGATCTTTCCAACCCAGGGATCAAACCCAGTTCTCCTGCATAGCAAGCAGGTTCTTTACCATCTGGGTCACCAGGAAAGCTAGGGGTGGGGTGGAGTGTCAGTACTTCCCACAGAGGATGCAGGGCCAGAGGTACGAAAGTGCTCCGTCTTGGCCGACTCTTTGCGACCCCATGGACTGTAGCCCACCAAGTTCCTCTGTCTATGGAATTTTCCAGGCAAGAATACTGGAGTGGGTTGCCATTTTCTTTATCCAGGAGGGCCAGAGGGGCCCTTGGCAATTCCATGGGCAACATGGGGTCTTTTTATAAAGGGCCTCCACACTGCCCACTGTCTGGCTGGGACTTGGAGAAGGATACTTGGAAAGGTGTCCAGGATACACTACTGTGGCATAGGACTTGGGATAGATGGCATTTGAGTCCCTTAAGTCTCATCTGCCTAAGAACAGAACCTTCTGGAAGAACTCAGTTGTCAGCAGTCTCCTCCTCTGAGCAATCCAGGAAGACTGACTATTGCAGACAAGAAGTCTACACCTACAGATACTATGCCACAAAACCATCCTGGCTCTCATCTCCCCTCTTAAGGGCCCATTTATCTTTCCAGAGTCCTTTGTTCTTCAGTAAGTGTCCTTCTCCGCCTTCCCTTTTCCTACTAAGAAGGTGTGTATATAAGCCCTAAATCCTGAAGACCTTTTGAGTAACACTTTCCTGTGAAATCCCTTACTTATGTGCTTACGTCTATCTTTTCTCTTACTAAGTGTGGCTCTTAGTTTAGTTTGCAGACCCCCAAAAGACTGAAGGAGAGACATTATTTTGCCAACAAAGGTCCATATAGTCAAAGCTATGGTTGTTCCAGTAGTCAGGTATGCATGTGAGAACTGGACCATAAAGAAGGCTGAGTGCCGAAGAATTGATGCTTTTGAACTGTGGTGTTGGAGAAGACTCTTGAGAGTTTCTTGGACTGCAAGGAGATCCAACCAGTCCATCCTAAAGGAAATCAGTCCTGAATATTCATTGGAAGGACTGACATTGAAGCTGAAGCCCCAATACTCTGGCCACCTGATGCAAAGAGCCGATTCATTATAAAGACCCTGATGCTGGAAAAGACTGAAGGCAGGAGGAGAAGGGGACAAAAGAGGACAAGATGGTTGGATGGCATCACTGACTCAATGGACATGAGTTTGAGCAAGCTCCAGGAAATGGTGAAAGACAGGGAAGCATGGTGTGCTACGGTTCAAGGGGTTGTAAAGAGTTCTCACAGCTGAGCAAGTGAACAACAAAAAGACTGAAGCTGAGGGTAGAGGAAAAGTTTTCCCTCCCCGATAACCTGTGTGTGTGTTAAGTCACTTCAGTTGTGTCCGACTCTCTGCAACCCCGTGGACTGTAGCCTGCCAAGCTCCTCTGTCCGTGGGGATTCTCCAGGCAAGAATACCAGAGCAGGTTGCCATGCCCTCCTCCACGGGGTCTTCCCGACGCAGGGGTGGAGTCCACACCTCCTGCATCTGCACACCACACCTACAGATACTGCCACAAAACCATCCTAGTTCCATTTCTCCTCCGAAGCGTCCATTTATCTTTCCAGAGTCCTTTGTTCTCCAGTAAGGGCCTTTCTCCTCCTCCCCTACTATGAAGGTGTGTATATAAGCCCTAAGTCCTAAACCCCTTTGAGTCACATTTTTTCTGTGAAATCCCTTACTTATGTGCTTACGTCTGTCTTTTCTCTTACTCATGTGGCTCCTGGGTTAGCCTGCAGACCCTCAAAAGACAGAAGCTAAGAGGGTAGAGGAAAAGTTTTCCCTCCCCAATACCCATGTGTGTGTTAAGTCACTTCAGTCAACTCTTTGCGACCCTATGGATTGTAGCCCGCCAGGCTGTTCTGGCTTTCTCCAGGCAAGAATACTGGAGGGGGTCACCATGCCCTCCTCCAGGGGATCTTCCCAACCCAGGGACAAAACCCGCAGATTCTTTACCGCGGAGCCACCCGGGAAGACCGAGGCATTGGTGCAGGTCACCTCAACTCACAGAAGAGGCTGCTTACACAGAACAAGCTGGGTATGCTGTTCTGCAACATGTAAAACACTAGCACAGAATACTGAGAGAAAGAGAGCTGCACAGCAAAAGTTCTAAGTAAACATGGGAACGATAAATAGATACGAACGCAGGCTGAGCCTGGGGAGAGGGAGGAAAGAAGACCGCCAGACCTTTGCTTCTCAGGCTGGACGGAAGCGCTCAGGTGCTATATTCACAGAGATGGTGCCTGGTTTTTGTTTTCTTTTTTTAATAATTTTTAATTTTTATTTATTTATTTATTTTACCATTTATTTCCTTTTTCTTTTTTTTAAACTTTTGGTTTCACCACTCAGTGTGTGGGATCTTAGCGGCCAACCAGGGATCAAACCTGTTCCCCCTGCATTGGAAGCTCAGAGTCTTAACCACTGGACTGCTAGGAAAGTCCCAGTGTGAGTGTTTTTTGTTGCTGTTGTTAAATGCAAGCAGTCTTCACAGGCCCTGGGGAAGCAAAGCCCCAAGTCTGTGTGTGGCTCACTGGCCAGGTGGCCCCCAAGACGAGGCATCACCTCCTGAGCCTCCACTCACCCTCCTGAGCCTCCGCTCACCCTCCTGAGCCTCCGCTCACCC